>NC_054536.1:88836938-89136938 GCF_017654505.1 Polyodon spathula | reverse complement strand
ACTGAGTACTATAGTTTTTCAGTTTTAGATGTGATTAATTGTTTGTTTTTTTATATTAATTACTATATTCAGTTTTTGCATTGCGTGTTGATTATTTTGTTGTATTTATTATTAGTACACAGGTTACCGAATGGTAGAACTGATTGACATTCCTAATTACATCACCTGTTACCCTTTACCTCATTAAACCACTAACTGCCCTATTAAAGATGTGTTGTCAGTGCAGGGAGTGTAGAGTGCAAACTGTGTTGCCTGAGAACCCAGAGCAGGAAGTGGATGAGAGAAGCTACTGGAGGAATAGACTGCAGGAAAAAAACTGGAAAAGTTGGACAAACAGATAAAGTGAAGTTACAACCAAGTTGGGGTTGGGGTTGGTGCCACGGAATCCCAAATGAACCTGTAGAGAGTGGAAAACGGGAGGGTTAACTTTAATACACTTAGTGTTACCTGGCCAGCTCTCTACCAGTTTGCATTAAAGCATGTGTCTTCACATAAATAGTAAGGTCTATTATTCAAATCTTTCCGGCTATACACACTTCAATTTATATCTGAAGGGCTTATGACACAGTTGGTTTGCCTAGAAAGGGTTTTTATATGTTTTTCAATCGGGAAAATAGAGCCAAGCTAATGTTCTGTAAAGAGTACAGATGTTTGTACTTGCCTTTTCTCAGAGTTGTAGTTGTAGAATGGAAACAATAAACAATTTAGCACTCTGATTTATCAATCCCCCAGAGCCCTGAAGAATCAGTTTTATTGTCTACAGTATGCTGTACTGGAGGTCACAAGATATTGCAATTGAGTTGTTTGTAATGCAAGAAAATGTGAAACTAAACATTCACATGTCATTTTTTTTTTTGTTTTAAATATATAAATGGGTCAATTGGAAATGTGCCCATGGCAATGTTACTGTACATCTGGCGTGTGTGTGTTATTTTTTTGAAGTGCTGTTTTAAATCTGTCTTTTGAACACCCCTCAAGTGAGAAATATACAATTGCTAAAAATAGTTTAACATTTTCAAAGTACAGTATTTTTCAAAGCTCTGCCAAGAACACATTCATTTGCACAAAACTACCAAGGACATTGTTGTGCGACTTGGCTTTGTTCTGTCTGGAAACATTTCAATTTGCCCATGATTAGTAAACCTGAGGTCGTCATGGTCGTCAGCTCTGTTTGCTTTTCTGTCCACCGTGACTGTGTCTTTGAAAAAAGACAGTATCTTCAGGGTGGTGTGTGTATATATGTATTTATTATGGTTATGAATCAGTCTATGTACAGTATAACTTATCACAGTTAGACATTGTCAAATAAGAGACTTCATTAACTTTGCTATTGCATGTGTTCCAAATGCCTTCCTTCCTGCTGAACAATGAGCTTCAGGTGTTCTGCATTACTGACAGATGCACCGATATATCCCCAGCAGTCACTGGAAGTCATTTCTACTTGTCAGCTGTGCAATCAGCAAGTTACACAGAATTGTGATCTCAGTACAGCTTTTCTAGCAGGTGTCTCTTTCAAAGTGCCACCATTCCAAGTGACTTTTCACTAATTTAGTTGTACAATCCTGAAGAAGTAAAGTACAAAGTGAAAATTTCAGTAAAAGCTACTGATAGTTTCATAAGGCTGAAAGAATATCACCTTAATTTGCACTAGCTTGACATTTAAAAGTCAAGCACTTGTTATCTTGACGTATCCTCTATTCTCTGCAACACAGCTGTGCCAGGCCACTCTTTAATGAATACCAATCAATACATCAAATAAACAAAAGAAAGCATAAAGGTTGCAACATACAATATATTATATAGGTCATATCCACTGCATTAATAAAAATAGGTAAACCAAACTTTTTTTAAAATTTTTTATGAGGTTTACTTACAGAGTGTAATGAATTCTTCCTAGCAGCTGATTAGTTAGTAATACTGGCATCAGCATATAGAGATTGCACTTTAGTTGAATGATCTCACAATCTTCTTCAGACCATATGCTTTGCTGTTCACACCTAGCCCTTGCCTTTCCATTAAATTCAATTCAATGAGATGCTGATTCATTACAGTAGCATATGCAAGTGGGTAAATAATTGACTTGGTCTCCTTCACAGTTTAATAATTCTCTGTCCAGGTGGGTGTCGTGGAACTTTTCAGGCCCGCAACTTTAAAGAGCCAACTGCACCAGGTGTTCAGAGATATAAAGCTTTATTAGTTTGCACAAACGAGAACAGCTCAACACATCAGTGTTAGGAAGCCCGAGCAGTGTTCTGCCATACAGAGCTAGTATACAGTTATTATACCTTTACAGAGAGACAGGGTCGTTTCCCTTTCAACCAATAAGCTGGAGCCAGCTCAGCTGGGGTAATTAACAACAGGGGGGACAGGTATTTACCAGGTAACACAATAAAGATCAACTGATAAGGTGGAGCCAGCTCAGCTGGGGTAATTAACAGATAAGCTGGAGCCATGTTCCTTTTTGTCACACCACCCACAGTTTAGCTCTTTCAGCCACACATACCTGCAGTTTAATACATTTACTTTATTTCTATAAACTTAATAGATCATAAACTCAAAAGATTTTAAAACATATAACTCAGTGAATAAATGTAGTACAGGGTAGCAATAAACAGGTACAGGAATGGTTCTATGCAATTATTCCCCTACATGGGGCACCACAACTGTATAAAGACTTTAATCAGTTGACAGAAAATCACAATCCAGCACAAGAATCTTTTTCTATACCACTGGAAAAAAACAGATGGAGCCCGATTACCAAGTCAATTATTTCACTACAAGTCATTCAAATGCTCATCTATAACCCATGAATGTTTGTTTCAGAACTTTGGCAACAAAGTAGAAACAGTCCCTCTGTAGCCCTATGACAAACCACACGAATATAAAGATTATACACATTTTATGGTTTCAGTTTTATGTATTTTTTGTTTCATTTATACACGTGCTATCATTTCTCTTGGTTTAAACTCAAACTATTTGCTAATATTATACAATATCACCCAAAACAATATAAATGCGTGTTGTTCATGTTTGTACATTTATTAAACTGTGAAGAAGACAGATTACAAAGTCAATTATTTTACCACAAGCCCTTCAAATCCTCCTCTATAAACCCACCACAGTCAATTTGTTAACTCGTGTCCCACAAGGGGTTTCAGTCCTTGAAAGATGGGGCTATTTTTGATACTTTCATCCTGAAGCCTTTTTGTGGGCTAATTAAATCAGACAGTAAAGCAGGCAGACAGTATCAGAGCTGCACACAGAAAGTCAGTACGAGCACACCTCAGCAATTTGAAAGTGATAGCTCCTCTGATTTAGTAGGAACATGCACTTAAAAATCACAACTGGACAATTTTAAGGCCCCCAGCAACATAGAGATACTAAAGCGGTGGTACTTACAGACGCATTCATAGGACTACTTCCATTGTAAATATCATTTTTAGATCCTCAGAATAACTCCAAAATGAGAGGAGTTTTAAGTATGACTACCCCCCCCCCCCCCCCCTTACAAAAGGGGGTGTATCTCAACAAATCGCCATCATTGAGCTTAAATATTTGGTTTCATGCCTAAACTGCATCTTCCACTACACAACATATAAGCAAAATTAAAATCTAGAGGCAGGGATTTTCCTGGATTTTGGTTGATTTGACACGGAATGACCCTATAGTCTAATTGGGAGCACTGATCCGCACAATTTGAATATAGAGTCTCCTGAAAAGGATCCTTTAATAATAGTACAGAAAAACATTGTTTTTGCTTAAAATGAATGTATAAATGCTATGTTGCATTATTACAATATTTCCTGCTATAAAACATTTGGAATTATATATGAAGGGTTCAATAAGTAATTGGTTTGCCTAGAAAGGGGTGCTAAACAGTACATTTTCCATTCAGCTTTTTTTCTATTTTCTAAAGCTGCACTTTAAACACATTGCCACATCTACAATGAAAATAGAGGTAGCACACTCTGATTATTATTCCTGAAAACAAAAATCCCTTGAGCCTATCTTCTTTTATGTTTTATTTTATTTTTAAGTGTCATTTTACGATAATTCAGGAAGGGCTATGCTAATATGTCATATACCCTCCATCATAAGAACGTATCAATAATTAAACTGCATTGTAAACTAAGGGTTTATTGATTGATATGACAGTAAGCTGAGAGTTTTAGTGATGTATCATGTGGCAGGGCAAGGCCCTGCTTGTAAATAGTGTGGTTTGTGTATTGGCAGTTGTGGTTGGCAGGGATGGGGTTAATTCCTATCCCTGTCATATACATGTGGAATGTGACTGGAGCCTTAACTGAATGATTAATGGTTAATTAGGCACCAGCCGCATGGTATTAAAGGAGAGAAAAATCCCTTGTTCAAGGTTGGTGTTTGGGTGTGTGTAACCTGTGTGTAACCTGTGTGTTATTCTGGGGTATTCAATGAAGGTGGATGCCCAGCCTGACAGTACTGTTGCTGTTTTATTTTGGCCCTTGTGCCAGTTACTTTCTTCCTGTGTTTTTGTTGGTTATGTTTGTGACTTGTTTTGTTTGACTTTTTATTTTTGCATTGTGAGTAGTGTTTTATTTTATTTTATTCTGTTTTAATAAACATGTGCCCCAGAGGTTAAAAGCACAGCTACTGTCTGAGTCTCAATAACCCTCAGCCATCCTGGCACAATCGCCACAGTCTGGATGTATGTACATCAACTTGTATATGTATAAAACAAATGTACAGTCTAAACAGATTAACCTGTTTTGAGATTATTAAGTGTAGTCTGTGAAATTACTAACAATGTTCTACTCTTGACAGTTGTGGGGAAGCACTGATTATAGCTTTGTGCCCTTTCCCCCAGTTGGCATATTGACGGTGAGTTTCATTGTCCCTAGCGTTAGGACCACAAAGCTTGTCGGCTGTTAAGAACTTGAAGAAGGGCTTTAGGGAGATGACAAAGCTGGGTATATCACAGGTTAAAAAAATGTGCTCCAGTTAATTGGGTAATTGTTTCATTGTGAATTCCATGCTTTCAGAGGGAAGGTGGGAGAATTCAGTTATCAGGTTGGATGGTATAAAAAGCCTGATTAGACAGCTTACTGGGCCATTTTGCTGAAAAGAGTGAGTGACTTGGTTTAATGCTTACAAAACTGAACAACTATAAATGTTGCCATTGACTTCATGTGTATCTATTAAGCATACAATAAAAAAAGGAATTCAGCCCTTAAATGAGTAAGATAGAATACTAAAGATTTAAACATGCCTCATTTTCAATATGTTTTACTGTACACAATAGCATTAAAACTTTGCATGTGCTTATTGTAATGTGTACTCTATATAATTTAGTATTTATTGACTTTATACATTGATCATGAAGAATGAATGGCAGCATTCCTTTGAACTCCAGACCAGCACTAAATGTGTACCAAGGGACTGCAGTAATTGCTGTGCTGTAGTCCTGTCAGCACACCTCAGATACATGGCAGTGATTCCTACCCTGCAGCTAACAAAGGGCAACGTTGGCAGAGTTTTCTGCTCGTACAGTCCCTCATGCTGCTTTCTCCTTGGGGCACACAGCAACTAAACAAGTGACCCTGGAACTGTAATTCCATTCCTGAAGAAAAACTGCCAAATATATGAACTTTCCCATCAATGATTGTTTGGCATAGTGGTTTGACCAAATATGAATGTGTTCACTTCAATATTGGCATTGAATGTTTCCTGAGGGCATTAACAATGGTTTCCTCATCAGTAATGGTCAGACATGTCAGTTTTAATAAAACACTTTCTTTTATGGAGCTTTGGCACACAACACTGACCTACTCTTCATTGGTACTGTATATCGATTTTAATAGGAGTTAGTTTAGTTAATGTCCAGTAGGCAGACATGTATAACCATCTTAAGTCAATGCGACTGTCAAACACTGTATAAAGGAGGACTGCATTTAGTTTCAAATGCACCAGTTCATTGTTTGACACATTGTGCTATTCTGTTAGACTGTAGTCTGAATTAGATCTGACTTCTTTAAAAGGATTGTTGAAATGCAAATTGCTATTGCCTTTTTTTTATTCTCAGTTCACTTGCACTAGAGGAAGAATATTCTGAATGGCATAATAAAGTAATATGATTATACTTCATTTTCTATTTAGTATTGAGTGGGGGTAGTAAAGAAAAAGAAAGCAGTCTGTGTACAATATGTGTGAAGGAATGATGTCTCTCTATGAGAGCTACAGGGTCTGCTGGTTTTCGTTTCAACCGAGCTCTGTTAAGTAATTGTACCAATTATTGGCTTAATTAGTCAAGATTAATAGGTGTTCCAGTTCTTTAGCCATTGATGTAAATACAGCTAGAAACCTGTAGGATTGGAGATCTCCAGGACCAGGGTTGGAGATTCCTGTCACAGACCATCCATCTCGCATTTTGAGCTTTCACTTCTTTTGTACAAACCAACTTGCTTAAAGAAATAGGAAACACTTTGTGTGATTGTGGCAAAGTGCCCGCCCCTGTATGTATTTTCTGTTATATGTTGTGTGTTAATGTTGGTGTATAGTCATTGGTACACGGGATATAAACGGGTCTGCTGCTTCACATCGCCTGGGGTTGCCTGTCGCTCAGCATCGCCTGGGGTTGCCAGCCGCTCCGCATCGCCTGGGGTCACAGTCAGCTCTGCTTGGTCGCAGGGGTCAGTGTGACCAGAGCCCCACCAGAGGGAGCTGCCGGCTATGAAAAGAGGGGAGAGGTCAGGAGACCACCCTTCCCCACAACAATTTCGCTGCAGGAGTTCTGGGGGGTGGAGTCCCCCAAGAGGGAGCTGCCGGATATAAAGGGGGGAAAGATCAGGAGACCACCTTCCCCCGCAGCAGTTTCGCTGCCAGAGATCTTGGGGGAGGTCTGGAGACCACCAACCCCAGCAGCTTTTCCGCTGCTGGACTTGTCCCAGCTGAAGGAATCAGTCTGGGAGCTGTCAGCACGTCTGTTGACAGCCGCACCACTGGCAGCATTTCCAATGCCAGTGGTACAGCGGGAGATGAGATTTGCCCCACTGTCAGCATGTTTGCTGACAGCATGGCCAGTAGCAGCATGGCTACTGGCAACATTGCCGCCCATCAACCCCTTAAAGTCCCTGTTCTTGGCCCAGGACTTTGAGTGAGACTTTTGGGAGGTGGCCATTGAGGCCATGTGTGCTTTGCCTAAGGGGGGGTATATGTGGCAAAGTTCCTGCCCCTGTGTGTATTTTCTGTTGTATGTTGTGTGTTAATGGTGTATAGTCATTGGTACACAGCATATAAACGGGTCTGTGTAACACAAGTGTTTAAAATGTATATTTGTATTTAGGCACGAGGATTGCACAGCAGTTCACGTGCCTAAAGTAATAATATGTGAGCAGGGGGAATTGCACTTTATTAATTCACATGCAGTTGTACCGCGACTCCAATTGAATGATTGATTAGCAGTCGGGTCTCGGTACAGCTGCATAAAAGCAGCATGTTTTCACATACTCTGGGTTGTGTGTTCGGTGATTGGAGAACAGGATTGGAGACGGATGTAATAATAATAATAATGATAATATTAGTAGTCGTAGTTAAATATCTGCTCACCGTGTTTTGTTTAGTCTGTTTTGTTTGTCTGTTTATTTTGGTGAATGTGCCATGTCCTGTTTTTGTTTGTTACAACCGTTTATTTTCTGTCTGTTCATTCATTAAATGCTGAGCGAGACCATTCGCTCAGCTCCACCAAACTCCACCTCTCTCTTGTTTATTTCCTGGCTCTGGTCTGACGCCACCCACTCCTGCCATCTTTGTGACAGTGATCCACATACAGGAGCAGACTTTATATTTTAATAAACAAACACAGTGGGAACTGGACAAATGGTAGGGCTCCAGTTATACAACAGCATTGCAGTCTGAGTATTAATGAGAAGAAATACATAACAGATAACAGCATGTGGGAGTTGGAGGAAAAACAGAGCAAAAGCTCTTCCTGGAACTTTACATACCTGTGTATTACTATTAGCATGATCGAGCCCATCACTTTCAATTCAAACACAAAATGTCTTGTTTTCAATGACTGGATAACACCCGCTGTACAGAAATGTTCATTAATGAGCAACAAAATGAGAATACGTAGAAAAACGAATTTTATGTAAAGTTGGTACATTTGTATCTCAGAGAAACAAGGTAAAGGCAATCATCCAAATAAAGCTGAAGCACTAACGGATAACGACATAGAATGTCTGTACAGCACTGAAACTCTTATGTTAAAAAAAACCCTGCTGTACCGCTGAACCTCGTCATCTTTAATATTAGCATCACAAGGGTATCCATGTATTATAAAAGAAAGAGAACTTTGGTCACAGAAACCTGAAATGGAATTTTCCTGTAACTCACTGAAGCCCATCTGTTCTATTATATATATATATATATATATATATATATATATATATATATATATATATATATATATATATATATATATATATATATATATATATGTATGTATGTATGTGTATATAAAATGTGTGTGTATGTAATGTGGGAGTAATAACAGTTGTAATGTCATCAAGGGTTTTTATTCTCTTAGGAGAGAGTGATAAAAACAACTACAATAATAACAATAAACTATATTAAAACACTGGCCACTAGTTTTTAAATAAAAATAACAACCACAATTAAAAATCCATAGATCTGCTGCTTTGACCTCACTACCTGGTAATAGTGCTGTTCCCAACCAGCGTGAGGTTCCATCTACCCTTACCCCAATGTAGAATAATTAATCATGTCTCCCTTCCCCTCCAAGGGCACCAACAATCCTTCCCTCAGTGGACGCTATTCATTGGTGAAGTTCACCGATGAATTGCAAAAATACTACTTAAAATAATCTAAATAAAAACCAGCACAATAAAAGAAAGAATGTCCTTTTTTAAATATAAAGAATCAGGACTACAGTGCTTCTAAATCCATTAAAGCAATGGGATCCATAGTCTTTAGTCCTGGCTGTTTGCTCACTCCTGCTTGCACTGTTTCTGCATCTGTCTCTCCCCACCCCCCTTGGCTAACCTGTCGGCTTTTAAGCATCCAGACGGCCACTCATTAGTTTCAAGTGCCAGTGGTTAATGCTCTGTGGTTGCAGGGTGTGAGTAAAACACTCAAATAATACTCAAAAATGTGTCCAAAAACACTCAAATGAAAGTGCCCTGCAACATCAGTACCATCAGCCAATCAGCTTCCAGCTCTACCAGTCTTTTAGTAGATAGTACATGCTTACCGAAACATTACCGCCATACACTGCAAATCAAACTTAAAATCAATCCGCGCAAGTATATAAAATGTATTTGGTGCAAGTGTCTTTTTCAGTTTGACTTGTGGCATTGAAAGCTCAGTTCACATCTCTTGGACAGCAAATATAACACAAAGACACAATTGGTCCAAAATTATTTTATTATCCACCATAACCAGCCAATCAACACTTTTCGCCGATGAAAGCAACCAATCCTGTACCAGCAACTGCAGAGTCAGCCAATCACAGCCTGTCAGCTCGACTGGAGCTCAGACAGCAGCATATTTTAATAACAGCAGACCGAGACACGGACAGTTCAGTAATATTGCTCCATTCACATATGTGGAACTCCAGATAAACTATAAGTAGCTTTGACAAGTGAAAAAGTTACTTGTTTGATGAAGTTTTTTTTTTTTTTTTCTCTCTAATTATATATGTGATCCTTTAACAACATTTCTGGGACTATTTTTCTAAAGATTTTCTCAGTGGAAGGATATCCAATGAATCATTACAAGTTCAAGGTAAATTCATCTTCCAAATGTGTTTTTAAATATTTAATTTTAAATTTTTTTTTTTAAATGATGAGAATAATCGTTTTCTAACATGGTGGTGCCCACTTGATGCATAACTCCAGTACTACAAGGTTTCGGAAGCAGCCTGACACTATCGACACTATCTAGATACTGTCTATATATATATATATATATATATTAATATATATATATATATATATATATATATATATATATATATATATATATATATATATATATATATATAGATACAGTTTGATATTTTATTTTTAAACACTTAAACTCAAAATCAGTTATTGGAAGGTGACATTGGTTTTATGGTGGGAAATATTTTTAAGAAAAATAAAAAACTGAAATATCTTGCTTGCATAAGCATTCAACCCCCACACATTAATATTTGGTAGAGCCACCTTTCGCTGCAATAACAGCTTTAAGTCTTTTGGGGTAAGTATGTACCAGCTTTGCACACAGTATCGGAGTGATTTTTGCCCATTCCTCTTGGCAGATTTGCTCCAGGTTGTTCAGGTTGGTTGGACGATGCTTGTGGACCGCAATTTTCAAATAGTGCCACAGATTCTCAATGGGATTGAGATCAGGACTTTGACTGGGCCACTGTAGGACATTCACCTTTTTGTTCTTGAGGCCTTGTGCTTGGGATCATTGTCCTGCTGAAAGGTGAATTTCCTCCCAAGCTTCAGTTTTTTAGCAGACTGAAGCAGATTCTCTTGCAGTATTTTCTTGTATTTTGCTCCATCCATTCTTCCTTCAATTGTAACAAGATGCCCAGTCCCTACTGATGAGAAGCATCCCCACAGCATGATGCTGCCACCACCATACTTCACTGTAGGGATGGTGTGACTTCACCCACTTGGCCGTCTTTGTGACGCGTGGTGTGAGCAGTGGGATTTAACAGCTCCTCCAAGCGTCAGACCAGGAGAGGTGTTTTTGTGAAGAAAAAAAAAACACACAAAAAAAAGACAAAGATGGAAAAGGAAGGCCGAGTGGGTGACATCAGAACCAGGAAGGAATGAACACAAAGACAGAACAGTGAAGTGAAATGATGAAGACTCTTGCTTGCGCCGGTTTATTGTAAATAAAAGGTTTAAACAAACAGAAAACAGGACATGGCACTTTACACCAAAATAAATAGACACACAAAATGGACAATATTAAACAAACACGGTGAGCAGATAGACAGACTAACAAGTATTGTGCTGGTCCCACTAGCACGCAATAGCAATTGATAATAAGCTCTATTACTCCTCCTCTCCCTCCCGTCCCCTACTCACCGAACACCCAACCCCGAGTGGGTGAAAACATGCTGCTTTTATGCAGCTGTACCAAGACTCGATTTCTTATCAATCATTCCATTGGACTCGGTACAACTGCACGTGAATTAATAAAGTGCAATTCCTCGTGCTCACATATTATTACTTTTTACTTGCACGTGAAGTGCTGTGCAATCCTCGTGCCTAAATACAAATATACATTTTAAACACTCGTATTACACAGACTTGTTTATATCCCGTGTACCAATGACTATATACCAACATTTAACACACCACACACAACATATAACAGAAAATACACACGGGGCGAGCACTTTGTCACAGCCACACATAGACCTTTGAATTTTGGCCAAAAAGTTCTATCTTGGTCTCATCTGACCACAAAACCTTTTCCCACATCGCAGCTGGGTCACTCTCATGCTTTCTGGCAAACTCCAGACATGCTTTCAGATGGTACTTTTTGAGTAACGGCTTCTTTCTTGCCACCCTCCCATACAGGCTAGTGTTATGCAGAGCTCTTGATATGGTTGACTGGTGCACCATTACTCCACTCCCAGCCACTGAACTCTGTAGCTCCTTCAAAGTGATTGTTGGCATCTCTGTTGCTTCTCTCACAAGTCTCCTTCTTGTTTGAGCATTGAGTTTTGAGGGACGGCATTTTCTTGGCAGTGCCTGGCTGGTGTGATGCAGCTTCCACTTCCTGATTATTGATCCAACTGTGCTCATTGGGATATCCAAGCACTTGGATATTATTTTTGTACCTTTCCCTAATCTATGCATTTGTATTACTTTATCTCTAACTTCTGTAGAATGCTCTTTGGTCTCCATTTTCCTTCAGATTCACAGCCTTACCAATGATCCTTCAACAGTGGGGTTTTTATCCAGACAAGCAACTTTAATGGTTCACAGATGGAGGCCAATGGTAAGGTAATTGTGTCCTCATTAGGGCAATTTCTTTCATCAGTGCAAACTGGGAGTTTCCACAGCACAGGGGTTGAATACTTATGCAAGCAAGATATTTCAGTTTTTTATTTTTCTTAAAAATATTTCCCACCATAAAACCAATGTCACCTTACAAAAACTGATTTTGAGTTTAAGTGTTTAAAAATAAAATATCAAACAGAATGAAATTTCAATGTACCATTTGTAATTCAGTAATATGAGAAAATTAGTCAGGGGTCTGAATACTTTTGCAAGGCACTCTATATATTTATTTGTCCTATGTACAATAGTTGTAAGTTTAACACTTTCCCCAAATGTTTATAAGTAAAATAATATTGAAATTAACATTCACTTTTATTTAGGCCGCATTAAACTTAAACAAGACAGGAGTTTTTGTCACCTGGAAGGACATGTTGTATAACTGCAAATCATTGCAGACTACTGTGTTATAGATAAACATTTCTGTATCGCGGAGGACTCCTGTGTAAATCCCTTTGGCAGTGTCTCATTCAGGATGATTTTTTTTTTTTTTGTTGCCATGGAAATAACAGACCCTGCTGAAATGGCTCTTTTAATAATTGATCTCGTGGGGACTAGTTTTATACCATTAAAATGCCTTCAATATATGGCCCTATAAGTTAACTTTCGGTGTAATTACATTTCACAATGCTGTTACACACCGAGCATGATGTAAAAAGTTCCTTGAGGCTTTTGCACAACGAGCATGATGCAAAAAGTGAATATGTGCTGAAATGTAACAGAATAAAAAATAAAAAAAAAGCCTATATTTTCGATAAGAACTTTTCACACCCCAGGCAGCATGACGGGTAACTTGGGGGCAAAACTGTGTGAGAAATAAATAAGATTGAATCTTTGGGGATTCATATTGACCTCTATGACATGGCTTCTCAGAGATATTGAAAACTATTCGAGGAGGCAGAGGAAAGTAGTAGCTAGTAGCTCTGATTGAGAAGGAAAAAGTCCAATTGGCAACCTCAAACAAGAGGCGATGGATGAACTTAACATCACTAAAAAGGAATGGATGGCAAAGGCAACTGATGGCAGAAGTTAACATTGATGAAAGGGAATGGCTGGCTATGGTAAGCAAACTGGGTCAGGTGGGGGTTGAGGTTGAGTGGGGCTGGGATGCCAGCAACACTGTCAAGCTTCTCAGAGGTGTCATGGGCTAGTTGATGAAATACCAAAGACGGCTGGTGCCCATCTGATGACCCCTGAGAAGTGCCCCACCCAGCCTATTCCAGACAGTTGCCTTCCTATTGTGCCAGGGAGGCTGCAAATAGCCTGATCCCAGGAGCCAGCATTACACTTCAGCCAACACACCAGGCCAATAGGAAATCCACATTACCTGGAGGGAAAGCTCTGAAGGCTCGTATATTACAGTTCCCACCACTGTTATCATCTTTTATTTTGGAGAAATCTGTCCAAATTAGCATGAAGTAAATAACAGCTTGTGACACGATGGCTTGACATTAGACCAGGAAATAATTGACATTAAATTGACGTTTAATAATAATAAATAAAAGGTTTAAACAAACACAAAACGCTTGTGAAAAATGGCACAGATAAACAGACAAATAAACACAGAACAAAACAAACAAGTATCATGCTGGTGTAACGCAGTATGTGTAGAAATTGCTTATATTTTTATATTTCTCCGTTCTCTCTACTCACATTCCGCCTCTGAACACACCATACCCATCAGCCAAAGCTGTGGGTTTATCTATCTATCTATCTATCTATCTATCTATCTATCTATCTATCTATCTGTCTATCTATCTATCTATCTATCTATCTATCTATATATATATATATATTATTAGCCCATAATATATATAATATATACGGGGGGTATATATATATATATAATATATATATATAGATATCTATCTAGATAGATATGTGACCCCCCATCTCCAAGGTTTAGTACTAAATAAATCGGGCCTCTGAGTTTTAACCCCATCCATTCTGTAAAATAATGAATAAAACATTGTATTTTTACAAATGGAAATGCTGACTGCAGGGCAAGGTCCTCCTCCAGTGGCAATGCTGTCAGTGGAAATGCTGACTGCAGGGCAAGGTCCTCCTCCAGTGGCAATGCTGTCAGTGGAAATGCTGACTGCAGGGTAAGGTCCTCCTCCCGTGGCACTGCTTGTAGTGGAAAGGCTGCCAGTGGCACACTCCGGCCTGTGGCGATGCATACTCCGGCAGTGATGGTGGGGCTGGCAACGGTAAGGCTGACCTCAGGTAGGGACACTCTGGCAGTGGCAGCGGTGCTGTGTACTCCAGCAGTGATGGTAGGGCTGGCAGTGGTGAGGCTGCCCTCAGGTTGGGACACTCTGACAGTGGCAGCAGGGCTGTGTACTCCAGCAGTGATGGTGGGGCTGGCAGCGGTGAGGCTGCCCTCAGGTTGGGACACTCTGGCAGTGGCAGCGGTGCTGTATACTCCAGCTGTGCAACTACTGTGGGTGGAGGTGATCTCCTAACCTTCACCCCTTTTCTGTAGTCAGCAGCTCCCTTCTCTTGGTCTCCAGCCCCTGAATGACAAATGGCTCCCTCGTGGATACATTTTCTGATGTTCTTATGTTATGTTGTTTAACAGTCTCAAGACTAACACTGATCTCGGATTAGTTTACCCAAGGAAAGTAAGGAAAGTAAATCTTTTTTGAAATAGTGCTCTTTGTTTGGATCTGTCAGGGTGGAATTCCACTTAGTCACCTAATCTCACCCACTAGTGTTTGAAGGTGGGATCAAAGCTTTTCTCTTGACTGAATGTTAGTTCACCAACTCACTCCACCACCATTTAGTTACTAATATTTTAATTCAAATCCTAACTTACAATATCAGTGCAGGTGGTGATTGCACACTAGTCTAGAAGTCACTATTCTCATATGTTGTTTTCAGGATCTTGTGGAGAGTGAGCAAGAGCACTACTGGCTGCTCAAACTATGTGAAATGACATCTCTTATCAACCTTCACACAATCTATTTACTTTTTAAAAAACCACAAAAATGAAGATAGTCATGCTCAGGCTTTAGTATTAAACATCAGAAGTATATCTTAAAAAAAAAAAAAAAAAAAAAATTCTGCTGTAGTATTCCACTCATGCGATGACACATGGAATAAAAACAGAATATTTTTTTTATTATTTAATTTCTAGGAAACTTGGTCTCATATATTTGAACAACACAAGCTTAATTATGTTGTAAGATATATAATTTTCTCTAAGGATCCAGCCTGCAGTGGAAGGAAATGCATCACTAGTATACTGATCTAAAATACACGTTTCCTTCTGGGTTCCATAGTAATTGGTTGCTATAAATCCCTGTTGTAGATTTTTCAACACATCTTGCCCATAGGCAAGTTGAGTGTTTAACAATTCCTCTTGAATGAATACATAAAACAACAACAATACTGTAAACATACACCTAACAGCCATAGAGTGGGTAAGCTGCATTACAGCATCACATAAAATATAAACTTGTATTTAATGCAAAGAGACAACTGTGTCTCCTATATATAGTTTGGAAAGGTGGGTATGACTCAGCCAACACATCAATGCATACAATTCAGTGCTTTGTTCCAAGATTTTATTACACTTATAAGGCAAAATGTGTTCATTCTATATGGTGATGTAAAACTTCTGGTATATTAGCACATGCTAGTAGCTGTTTTCTAACTACTTATCTTAAGCCAAATAAGTCAAATTGGAGTCAGACCACTAGATATGTCACTGTCTTCGCACATAAGACCGTGAGTAAGAATACCACCCATCCCAAAGGTTTCTTTCTGTTGTCTCAATTTGCTGTACACTCATAAAGAGGTCCCTATTCATTGTACCCAACCCTGGGATAATTCTGCAACCATAGGGATTTGATGTATCTGCAACAAGATATAGAGTATCTGCAGTTTCGTTATGTATCCAGGGAGATAGAAATATTATCAAAATAAACTTAGAATTAACACATACTAACTGCAAATTTACATTTTAAGTATGTTTAAAAAGGTTCTGCTCTGATTCTTCACAGTGTAGTGAGAATTAAACCACAGATGAGAAGCAGTGATAATGCATAGCGTCGCTTTCTTTCTTTCACAGTATAAAGGAATCTTGAGTCAATAATATAGGGCAGATCGTCGTTGAAAGGTTTGCTAACTGTGGACTGAATATATCTAAAGGAGTGCAAGCCAAGGTTTTATTTATTACTTCTAATATTGAACACTAATAATACTGTTTCTAGGGTTGTCAAAAACAGTGATTTAAAAAAAATTAAACAAAATTCTATCATTCTCTAAACAGTTAAAACCAGTTTAATTGGCTCCATTAAATTATACAAAATAAGCTTTTGCAAACATTCCTAAACACATTCCCTTAACGTTTGTAAAAAAAAAAAAGTGCCTATAATTGAATTATATAATCACATTTTGCATATCCAGATATATAAAATATAGCGCCATAGATGTAAATGTGCTGTTACTCCCTGGTGCCTAACTTACATCAGACTCACTTCAGTGGTCTGGGCATGTCACCTACAGTAAAGTGTCCATTTCCCTTCACTGTTGTGCATAGTTAGACTATAAACAAATCATAATGTAATAGATATTTCTGTAATATTAATACCCTTGCAGTGTAATACTCTTCACAGTTAGGTTCCACTGCAGTTTACATCTTGGGTGATGCATACAACATGCTGACAAGGCAAATCCTGTGAATTTTAAAGCCACAATCACGTTGAAAGAGTTGCCAAGTAGAAAATGTTCAGCATTAATGGTTGTTTCTTTGGTAACTAAATTCCGCTGAGATGTCAGTGATAGGTTTAATTAATATTTTAGATGGACTAGATTGTCGGACTGTAGAAAGACTCTTCTGGTGGTCATTTACCGCAACAGCAGCATGAAATAAAAGTAATTGGAGATGAATAATTAAATATTATTAAAGCAGAGTTTAGTTGTAGGAGCATTTTATCAGTCCATGTGCCATTAATTCATTGTGAGTCAGGGAAAAATATAAACTTTTTTTTTTATTTTTATAAATCAGTGGTTTGGGGAAATGCATTATACAGGTATCAGATATCACTGACAATTCAAATTGAAGAGCCAACTCTCAAGTATTATGAGACTAAAAGACTTTGACTATATGTATGAATAGCTACAGCAGTTACACACAGTGTAGTCATAATGTTGCCACTTTTTCATAATTATTGTATTTTTTTCACTATGTGAAGCAGCTTGCTTTTTTAAGATCTGGATCTGGTATACCACTCTAGACCTACGTTCATATGCTATTCTAGTTGCATTATTTATACAAGATGCAGGCGGTGTATAGCAAGTGTGCTACTGCATAGTGGAATTGATATATATTCCTCTAAAGGCCTATAAAATGTGTTTTTGTACAGTCCATGATTGTATGTGCTTAGTGCTTATGTACCTTAGCATTCCTGTCAATTTTTGAAAATACAAAATTGGGAGCGCGGGCATGGTGCAATCCGGAAGTGTTGACATTGGTGAAGCTGGCTCCTCCAACCAGGGCAATCCTGACAGTGAAAATGCTGCCAATGGCAATGCTGACAGTGGCAATGCTGTCAGTGGAAATGTTGACAGCGCACAGGCTGGCTCCTCCAGCAAAGGCAATGCTGACTGCAGCGAGGGACACTCCGGCAGTGGTGGTGGCACTGGCAGAGGTAATTGTGCCCTCAGCGTGGGACACTCCGGCTGTGGCAGTGGCGTTGCGTAGTCCTGCAGTGAAACTACTGCGGGTGGAGGTGGTCTCCTCACCTCTCCCCCATTCTCTGTAGCCAGTGTCTCCCTTTTCTTGGTCTCTGGCCCCTGAATTTCCAGCAACGCAACTGCTGCTGGTGGACACAACAAAGCCCCGGATGATGACAAGCAGACTTCTCGGGTGGTGATGTGCAGGCATCTCAGGATGATGGCGAATAGACCTTCCTGTGCGATGGTGAACTGGCCTCCCTGGGCGATGACAATCAGGCATCCCTGGGCGGTGCGGTACAGGCCACCACTGGCATTGCAGACTTGGCAGCCCTAGGCAGTGCAGGCTCCTTATCCCTAGTCGTTGCAGGTGTGACAGCCCTTGGCGTTGCAGGACAGGGCAGGACACGTGCCTAACCTAGCCAATGGCAAAACACCAGTCTTCTTCTTCTAGGCAGGTGAGGGAGAACAAAAAATAAACTGTGTACCCACAGTACTTCTCCTGGCGTGAATATGTGGAGGTGCTGTTTTTCCCATTTTTCTCACACCATATGTAACAGGGATGGCTTGTGATTGTTAATTCATTCAATCGGGTCCCGGCATAATCGGCACATTAACTACTTTGGCAGGATAGACAATTATCCCTTGCCTGCTGACCTAAAACCAAAGTGCCCAAATATATTCATTTACATAATAATAATACCACACCACGTGCACCAGTGCATACATACAGTCACCTCCAAAATTATTGGCACCCTTGATAAAGATGAGCAAAAAAGGCTGCATAAAATAAACAGCACAGGTAATGAGCTATATTGTAATTTTCCAACATGTGGAATATATTGTACTTTATTAATGATTCAAGGGAATCAACCAAAATGACACATTTCTCAAATTATAAATTAATTTCCAAAAAAATTAATTGTCGCAATTATTGGCAACCTTGTTTTCAGTACTTTGTGCACCCTCCCCTTGCAAGGATAACGGCACTGAGCCTTTTTCTATAATTTTTTATGAGATTGGAGAACACATTGGAAGGGATCTTAGACCATTCCTTTCCAGATCCTTGATTTCCTTTGGTCTGCGCTTATGGACTGCTCTCTTCAACTCAAACCACAGGTTTTCAATGAGATTCAAGTCCTGAAACTGAGATGGCCATTGCAAAATGTTGATTTTGTAGTCAATTAACTATTTCTTTGTGGATTTTGATGTGTCCTTGGGGTAACTGTCTTGCTGGAAGATTCACTTGTGGCAAAGTTTCAGCCTCCTGGCAGAGGCAACCAGATTTTTGGTTAAATGTCCTGGTACTTGGTAGAGTTCATGATGCTGTTGACCTTAACAAGGCCCCAGGACCAGTGGAAGCAAAGCAGCACCATAACATCAAAGATTCACCACCATATTTTATAGTAGGTTTGAGGTTCTTTTCTGCATACGGATCCTTCTTTCAACGCCAAACCCACCACTCGTGTGTGTGGCCAAAAAGCTCTATTTTCATCTCATCTGACCATAGCACCTCGTTCCAATCCAAGTGCCAATGTTGTTTAACAAACTCCAGGTGCTTACATTTGTTGGCTGCTCTCAATAAAGGCTTTTTTTTTCTGGCAACCCTTCCAAATAGGCTATTGGCATGGAAGTGGATTGTAACTGTAGATTTGGAGACTTGTTGACCCCAAGATGCAACAAAGTTCTGTAATTCTCCAACTGTGGCCCTTGGATTCTTCTTTGCTTCCTGAACCATCTTTCTCACTGTGCGTGGGGGCAAGATGCACTTGCGTTCTCTACCAGGCAGATTTACCACTGGTTTTGAACTTCTTACTTATTGCCCTAATAGTGGTAGGTGGTGTATTTAGGTTTTTAGCTATTTTTTTTGTACCCGTTGCCTGCTTTATGAAGGTCAACAACCATTTGTCTCTTTTCATTTGTGAATTCTGGTGATGGATGACAAATGGATTTTACACGCGTGTTACCTCATTTTTATACCCCGGTGAAACAAGAAGCTGTGGAAGGCCATAATACAGTTCCTTAAGACTGAGATGTACTTAAAAAAGTAGAATATTAATGCAGATTTAATTTTGTTTGATTTTATTTATAAGAATCTTTAGGGGTGCCAATAATTTTGACAACTATCTTTTTGAGAAAAAAAAAATTACTTCTTAAAAAGAAATGTTTTCTCTGAGCAATTGTATTAGTATAAAAGAATATAATTTTCCCAGATTTTTGAGCATAAAATATAGCTCATTACCCGTGTTTATTTTATACAGCCTTTTTTGCTCATCTTTATCAAGGTTGCCAATAATCTTGGAGGTGATTGTACATGTAAACAATAACACACCACATAAAACATCAAATACGTACAGGGGCAGGATGTAACCCACACAAAGCCAAATTGGCAGTTTGGGCAGTTCAGGGGAAGACTAGTAGCTGTCAAGAACATCAAGAACATCAAGAACATCAAGGTGTGGCACACAGACTACTAGGAAAATGTAGAGAAGTAATGTCTCTAATAAAATGCTCTATGGCAGATCTGTGAATACTGATTCAGCCTCTTTGATTTTCAGACTCAGTTTCAACTCCTTTTTTATTTTATACTAACAATTAAAAAATATACACACACACACACACACACACACACACACACACACACACACACACACACACACAAAATGATTGCATTGTTTCAAGCTTTAAATACAAAAAGATAGTCGATTTCCAGTTTATAAACCCTCATGTCTAGAAAGCTATTTACTGTATCTGCCAAGATACAAGTGTTGTGATACGTCTTAAATTAGAATATTGCTTCAGTAACTCAGCAACCAAACCAAGACAGAACACATTCAAGGCAGATAAGATAATTAAGGTGCTTTTGACTGGTTTCATTTTGCCTGAAAATACATGTACTACTTGCTTTCTTTGAAATCTTTCTACAGCTTGGTTTCCTATAACTTAAATTGGTGCCTGGAAAATAAATGTTCCCACAGATTTGCTAATATTTGTTGTGTAGAAAGAGTTGATTTCAAATTTTAGATATCAAATGTTTAACATTATATTGAAGTCTATACACCAGGCATTTTATGATAGCAATAAAATGACAGGGTGTTTTAATATGGTCCAATATGCACACACCTCAGGGTGCTGTTAAGCAGCCTCGCTATGTTGATTTTGGACCATATCTGAACCCCCTGTGTGTTACTATGGTTATAAAGTAAGCATTGGTGGATTCCCTTTTTCACCTACCACTCTGTTTACATTTGAAATCCACACTCCCACCCTACCCAGAGTGGTGTTACTAGCACAATCACTTAAGCAGTTTTCTGTTTTCTTGTAATGACCTTGTAATTCCCATAATGATTTGATTACAGCTGTGCTGGTAATCTGTGCCATACTAAAAATATCTTAAAAAGTCTTGTATCAGTCCTTAGAAATATTGGCATGTGATTTGTTAAAACCTCATCACATGACCAAAAATAGATCCAATTATTGCCCCCGTGAAACTGCTTTCAGTCAATATTTTTTTTACAAGGTCCCTCAAATTACATCAGCATGCTGAGTGTCCTTCCTCTCTTCACACAACAAAACAAAAATGGTGGACAAACTTGCACCAGGACCTCCGGGAGAGCGAATTTGTGACTTAACAGAAAATGAATTACAAAAAAAAACTATAAAACAAATATGCTGCATTCACTAAAATCGTCATAAAAATGTTGCTTTCAGTGTTTTCTGACTCCCTAAAATTCAAACAAGTCCAACTCGGCAATGTAAATAAATACGACATTCACAAACTCAACTGACTCCTCCAAGAATTCTATGGCACAGTGAGAAAGTCAGACGGACAATGCTATGCCAAAAAAAACTTTCATAACTATTTCAAACACATGACTTTCTTGACTGATTCATAACTAAACTAAAGGCCCCTCAGAAAGAACTATAGTTACCTCCCGGTGACAATGCTCTTGGTCTGCAGTTATTCATTTTTAAAGGGTCTTTAAAGGTGGCTGTTTCCGAAATTAGAAAAAATGTACAATAAGACAGCAATGTGTATTGGTTGTGCTTATACTGTTAATTATGCAGTATGTTACACAGAATGAATGCTTTCTTCAAATCATTGTTTAATTGGCTTACACTTTTATAAGAAAGTGTGCATGGACAATGTGCTCTTATTATCGGAGGCACTTTCAGTTTGGATTTTAACTTAGTTAAACAATATTATTTTCTGAAGCTAAGCAAGTGATAATGGAGATTAAACACAATGAGGCATTCAAAGTCTTCTGTACAACATGGACTTTCCATCAGAAGAAAATGTAAAAGTTAAATTTTAATAAATAATTTAAAAAAATGCCATATAACATATGCAAATGTTGTACTTATTTTTAATGTAAAGAAATATCCAGAAAACATTAGGACTATGTAGCACTTGTTTCTGTGTGTAATAAATATACATTCATATGTAATTATTCATTTATTAAAGTTCCAGTTATGCAATAAGGGTGCATGTGTGCAAACACTGTGGTGTTGTGCTCTTTTTATATGTATGTGGACAATTAAGAGTGTCAAGACTTTTACTGGTAATTTCCTATGCAACAGATATATAGGGCATACAAATATGTCTTTGTTCAACATTGGTTAGAAAGTTTTGGAATAAAGCCGATATCTTTACATTGAATTTGGTTATATTTCCCTATTGTCTGTTTATTAACCTCAACTTCAATACATGTGTAACTGCAAATAAATACTTAACAACAACCTCAAACTAATTCACAAAATAGTGTAAATGACACTATAATAAGACAAGTAGGTGACAAGGGTAGACTTTTTAGTGCACCGTTATTATAAAAACAGTTAGAATATGTGGAGGGAGCCGTGTATGCAAAAGTATTTTTTTCAAGGATGGATATAATTTTCTTTGGAGTATCTGTACAAAAGATTCCTAGTAGATTGGGAGTGAAAGTGACAGCGTGGGAGAAGTACAGTCGTGAAAAAGTACAGAGCAGTCGAAGCAGTTTGAAAGCAGGTTGACAGCTGCAGAAGCTAAACTAAACTTAAAAAAAAAAAATTAACATGGTCTTCAAGCTAGTAATCTGTGACAAATGAATGATGTGGGAAATCCAAGAAAACCCAGCAGAGCTAAACCAAGTGTGTGTAAAGTGCCGCACAATCTGGGACTTGCTTAAACTAGTAAGTATGTTAGAAATGGAGCTGCAGGAAATGAGACAGCAAACAGGATCTTGAGGAGCTGGCACACCTATAATTCATGGAAGTCTGCGCCCCTAACAAACTGAAAGCCACCAAGGAGATAGAAGAAGAAGGTCAAAACAGCTGGGTTCAGGTAGGCAGAAGCAGGGAATAAAAGAAACTTTGTCAAACACAACCACCAGAAATCAAAACATCCAACAAATTGGAACCACTTAAAAATTTAGATGATCAAAACCAACATCAAGAGAACAAAAGGAACAACATCCAATAACCTATTAACAGTGGTGGCCAGACAGCAAAAAGAAGGCTAATCATGATTGTTGGGGACTCCATATTAAGAAACACAGCAAGTTCAGTGTGCAGTTTGGACCCCCTTACTACAACACTGTGCTGCCTTCCAGGAGCCTTTGTCATGCACATCACTGAGAACGTGGACAGGCTCCTAGAATGAACAGGAGACGACCCGGTAGTAGTCGTCCACATCAGTACAAACAACACTGGAAGAGACAGACCAAAATCCCTGCAAAACAAATTCAGAGAGCTAAGAAGGAAATTAAAAAACGAGACCAAAACTATGGTATTTTCTGGGATACTGCCGGCACCTTGCAAAGGACCATATAGACAGCTGGAAATAAATAATCAAAACGCATGGCTGAAGACGTGGTGCACACGGGAAGGCTTCACCTATCTTGATCATTGGACCACATTCTACAACGAGGACTATCTGTATAGACGGGATGGACTGCACTTAAATAACAAGGGAACCAGTCTACTTGGAGAAAAGATCCTCGAGCAGGTTCAGAAGCATTTAAACTAGAAAGGAAGGGGGGAGAAATCAACAAAAAAACAGAAGGGAGACCGCATCAAAACAAGAACAACAACTCAGGTAAGACAACCATTAAATGTATTTATCTAAATGCTAGAAGTATCAGAAACAAAATGCTAGAACTTGAAGCTACTGCACTAACAAGTAACTATGACGTGATAGGTGTTACAGAAACTTGGTTGTCTGAGAGTGATGGGGACGAATATAATATTTGTGGGTATACACTGTATAGGAAAGACAGGCAGGACAGAAGAGGAGGAGGGGTAGTGCTATACATAAGAAACAGTCTTGAAGCCCAGGTGTTAAACCTGGACAAAGAAAATAAAACCGAATCAATATGGGTCAGAATAATGGACAAAAATTCAAAGGGCATAATAATAGGAGCATGCTATAGACCGCCAGATTCAGACGGTGAGCAAAATAATCTGTTATACAATGACATTAGAAATGCGTGTAGCAAAGGAGAAGCCATACTAATGGGGGATTTCAACTTCCCCCATATAAAATGGGAAAACCCGGTGGGTAGCGCGAAGGATGAAATAGAAATGGTGGAAATGACAAATGACTGCTTCCTAACACAATTTGTCAAGGCACCGACTAGAGGGGAGGCATGCCTTGATTTAGTCTTTTCAAATAACGAAGACAGAATAACTAAAACAGAGGTCAGAGAACCACTGGCAAACTCAGACCACAACATGGTCTCATTTGAAGTGTTTTTTAAAACCCCAAAAGTAATGACTAAAGCTAAGGTTTACAATTTTAGAAAAGCAAACTATGAAGGTATGAAACAGAGACTAACAGAAGTAGATTGGAGTAAAATAGAGAAAACATCCACAGAAAAAGGATGGTTGTTCTTTAGAAATGTAGTACTAGAGGCGCAAAACAATTACATCCCTAAAGTAGACAAATCTAAATGTAAAACTAAATTGCCAAAATGGTTTAATAGATCAATTAAAAAAAATATTCAGCGAAAAAAGGCACTTTACAGAGCATTAAAAAGGGACCAAAAAGAAAGTACACAGAAAGAGTACACAGAACTGCAAACGCAAGTCAAAAAGGAAGTTAGAAAGGCCAAGAGAGAAATAGAAATGAACATTGCTAAGGGAGCTAAAACCAATTCCAAAATGTTTTTCCAATATTAAAACAGCAAGAGAACATTCAAAGAGGAGATTAAATGTTTAAGAGATACAAATGGCAAAATCGTAGATGAAGAAAAAAAATAGCAAATATATTAAATGATTACTTTTCACAAGTTTTTACAAAGGAAGATACTGACAACATGCCCCACATGTCATCCAGTTCCTATCCAGTTTTAAATAACTTTAGCATAACTGAGGCAGAAGTGTTAAAGGGACTAGGAGCTCTTAAAATAAACAAATCCCCTGGGCCGGATGAGATCCTCCCAGTAGTACTCAAAGAAATGAAAGAAGTTATTTACAAACCGCTAACCAAGATCATGCAACAGTCTCTTGACACAGGGGTTGTACCGACAGACTGGAGAATTGCAAACGTAATACCGATCCACAAAAAGGGAAACAAAACTGAACCAGGTAACTACAGACCAGTAAGCCTGACTTCTATTATATGTAAACTTATGGAAACTATAATAAGATCCAAAATGGAAAATTACCTATATGGTAACAGTATCCTGGGAGACAGTCAACATGGTTTTAGGAAAGGGAGATCGTGTCTAACTAACTTGCTTGATTTTTTTGAGGATGCAACATCGATAATGGATAATTGCAAAGCATATGACATGGTTTATTTAGATTTCCAGAAAGCTTTTGACAAAGTCCCGCACAAAAGATTAATTCTCAAACTGAACGCAGTTGGGATTCAAGGAAACACATGTACATGGATTAGGGAGTGGTTAACATGTAGAAAACAGAAAGTACTGATTAGAGGAAAAACCTCAAAACGGAGAGAGGTAACCAGTGGAGTACCACAGGGATCAGTATTAGGCCCTATGCTCTTCCTAATCTACATTAATGACATAGATTCTGGTATAGTATGCAAACTGTTACATTTGCAGATGACACAAAAATAAGAGAAGTTGCAAACACTGTTGCAGCAGCAAAGGTCATTCAAAATGATCTAGACAAGATTCAGAACTGAGCATACACATGGCAAATGACATTTAATAGAGAAAAGTGTAAGGTACTGCACGCAGGAAATAAAAATGTGCATTATAAATATCATATGGGAGATACTGAAATTGAAGAAGGAACCTATGAAAAAGAACTAGGAGTTTTTGTTGACTCAGAAATGTCTTCATCTAGACAATGTGGGGAAGCTATAAAAAAGGCCAAGATGCTCAGATATATTGCGAAAAGCGTTGAATTTAAATTAAGGGAAGTAATGTTAAAACTGTACAATGCATTAGTAAGACTTTATCTAGAATATTGTATTGAGTTCTGGTCACCTTGCTACAAAAATGATATTGCTGCTCTGGAAAAAGTGCAAAGAAGAGCGACCAGAATTATTCCGGGTTTAAAAGGCATGTCATATGCAGACAGGCTAAAATAATTGAATCTATTCAGTCTTGAACAAAGAAAATTACATGGCTACCTGATTCAAGCATTCAAAATTCTAAAAGGTATTGGCAATGTCGACCCAAGGGACTTTTTCGACCTGAAAACTCAACAAGGACCAGGGTTCACAAATGGAGATTAGACAAAGGGAACCAACTCCCCAGTAATGTTATAGAAGCTGACACCCTGGGATCCTTCAAGAAGTTGCTTGATGAGATTCTGGGATCAATAAGCTACTAAGAACCAAACGAGCAAGACGGAGGTCAACTACAAGCCCTCAAATTGTGGTATTTCAGCTCAGAATACAGACAAGCAAAATTATATATTTTTAACAGGTCTGCTGTTGTTGGTTCAATACAGCTAGTTCAACAAATGAGAGCTGCTACATGCTCTCTTGATCCTATTCCTACAAAGCTATTAAAAGATGTTCCTGGTGTTATTAATACCAATATTTTAAAAATGATAAATGGTTCACTTTCCTCCGGTATAGTTCCCTCAGCTCTTAAGGTCATTGTGGTAAAGCCTATGCTTTGAAGCACAATTTGAACCCTAAAGCCCTCAATAACTATAGGCCAATCTCCAGCCTACCATTCTTAGATAAGGGTCTAGAGCCAGTTGTTGCAATTCAATTACAAGAATTTCTAACTCTTAATGGTATATTTGAGAAGTTTCAGTCTGGATTTTATGCTGCACACAGCACCGAGGCGACCCTTGTCGGAGTTGAGAATGGTCTGCTGATAAGCTCTGACTTGGGCTTTCCATCAGTATTAATTATTGTAGATCTCAATGCTGCCTTTGATACTGTAGACCATTCTATCCCACTGAATCTTCTTGAAAGCACAGTGGGACTGTTTGGTCTTGACCTGTCCTGGTTCAAATCTTATCTTTCTAATGTGTTTCAGTTTGTCTCTATTGGGGAGGAAAAATTGACATTATCAGAAGTTGTCTATGATGTTCCACAGGGCTCCATTCTAGTTCCCTTACTGTTTTCATTATATATGCTACAGTTAGGTGACATTATTTGCAGACACGGGGTGAACTTCCATTGCTATGCTGATGATACCCAGCTATATTTATCCCTAAAGCCAGGAATTTCTTCTGCCTGGGTGTTATTAGCTATTCGCCTTATAGACATCAAGCATTAGATGTCACTGAATTGTCTAATGTTGAATCCAGATAAAACAAAGGTTATACTAGTGGGCTCACAGAACCAACTAAAAGGAAATCTGGGATTACATGAGCTCGACCCTTGCAGTCTCTCATTAAAACTTAAACTAGAAAGTAAGAATTTGGGGGTCATCTTTGATCCTGATCTATCATTTGAGACTCATATTAGGGAAGTTGTTAATTGCTTTTTACCATTTGAAAAATATAGCCAAACTTAGACCACTAATTTGCGTGTCTGATGCAGAGACTAATGCATGCCTTTGTTTAATCTAGAATTGATTTTTGTAATGCATTTTTTTCTGGTGTTCAGAATACTGCTGCTAGAATTCTGACTAAAACCAGGAAAAGTGAACACATTACCACTGTTTTTGTCTCTTTACACTGGCTCCCTGTGCAGTGCAGAATTGATTTTAAGATTTTGCTGTTAACTTACAAGGCCCTAAATGGATTAGCACCTAGTTATTTGTAAGAGTTGCTGACCCCTTATCTTCCAAACTGCACTGAGATCACTCAGTGCGGGGCTGCTGGTTATTCCTAGGGTCGACAAAAGCAACACGGTAGGGAGGGCTTTTTCTTGTAGAGCTCCTAAGATATGGAATGCTCTGCCTTCATTTATCAGGGAAGCTGGGAAAAGACAAAAAAAATGGCTTTCTTATCTTAGTGGGTTTTAGTGTAACTTTTAAATTGTTGCTTTGTATTATTATGTGTGTACTGTTATTTAAATATGTTCTTTAAATGGTCTGACTGTGGCAGTTATATGTGTGACATGCCATACAAATGTATTGTGGTTTGTTCTTTTTTTTGCTATGTACTGTACAGTGCTTTGCCATACTGTTGTATAAAAAGCGCTTATAAATGCAATAAACACATTTTGTTGTAACTATTTTTCTCAATATATTTGCATCAGAAAGGCTTCGTTTTACTTCTTACAAAGCCACTTTAACGGAAATAAATATCTAGATTACTACCGTGATTGTTTTTCACGGTATGGTATTACACATAAATTATTAGTGCTTGGTGTAATCTTATGCACTCCGGGCTATCATATAAAAGGCTTGATAAAGACTAACCTCCTACAGTATATATGTAAGATCGCTGCTAAATGAGGTACACGCTGTGAGTTTTCGCGAGGTACTTCTGTATAAAGAAACTTCGGCTGTCATTACAGGTTGAATTAAGAGGAATGCGACTCAATTTGTCAGACTGTGTTAATATCGTGGTTCAGAGCTAAGTGAATAGAATTTATAAGTTAATAGTTTATAGTATTATGTAGTGTATATGCCATTTATATTTCTGCTACAGCTGCAATGATACTAGGAGAGGATATATTGTTGTTTATTTTGGGTGATTTAGCGTTTTCAACAAAACTGCATTAATGTCAACAGTCAGCTTTTGACGACATCGAATGCCAGCTACAATCTGCAGTGACATCAGCAAGTAAGCAATAGGCACTCCTCTGTAATCTTTGTGTAACTGTGGCGTGGACCGGTTCTGGGAAATTAGAGCCAAACTTTGTTTTATAATCAGAAAGAAAGGTCCAGTTTTTTTAAATATGTTTGGATGTTAGCTGATTGTCGACTGAGTAGCCAATAGAGGTATCTATTAAATGTTGTATTTATATGTTTGTAATTTATTTATTTATGTATTTATGTATTTATTTATGACACAGCTGATTAACTGCTAGGTATAGACAATAGCCAGGACGTTTTGCGCTTCATTAAAGAGACGCCTCAGGAAGAACAGCACCTTGGACAGCGCCTGCCAGCCGTCAAGCTCAGGATGCATTGAGAAGGGTAAAAATACAACTGATACTTAGTTATCTACTTTCTTGAGGTCCACTGTGTCAGCAGTAACTAATTGGTATTATTCTTTTCGAAGATCGCTTAACAAATAAATAAATAAATAAATAAATAAATAAATAAATACAAGTCTTTGCTACCAGAAAGATCGTTTGCAATTGCTTTTCCTGAAACGTATTGCTTATGCTCTGAAACTGAAGCGGTTTTTTGCAGAGGTGGAACGCCGGCTGATTTGTACTTTCTCTGAAGGAATG
The DNA here is from genome assembly GCF_017654505.1 of Polyodon spathula. Taxonomy (NCBI): domain Eukaryota; kingdom Metazoa; phylum Chordata; class Actinopteri; order Acipenseriformes; family Polyodontidae; genus Polyodon; species Polyodon spathula. Next base: position 89,107,427 of record NC_054536.1, on the reverse strand, counting down.
ATGCCTAAGAGAGGATGTGTACCAGGAGGAAGATCATCTGCAGTCTGCTGGTGCTTGCTGTGTTGGAGATAGGAGTCGGGGTGTCGAGCATAGCTTTGGGGGCAGTGGGGATCAGCAGTGTCAATGCCGAGCGAAAGCCACAACTGGGAGATGCTTCTCCGGTATGGAGCGGGGTGTGTGTACGTCAGACATTTCATTTGCTTTTAATCCACCATTTAAAACTGTTAAGAACATGCTTTTAAAAATGCACCATCCTTTTAAAACTTCGCAAGCCTGGTATGTGTGTTGACTGATTATAAAGGATCATTACGTTATGATTTGTAAAATGTTTTCTAATATGCTTCTAGGAAGCCACATATATTATTATTATTATTATTATTATTATTTATTCGTTATTAGTAATATATATATAATTAATAGTCATCACGATTATCGTACAATCGTTTGTGTGCCAACACCATACTTTTTATCGTAAATGATTACGTCTAAATATTACTTTTAAATGAACTCCAACTAAAACAAATAAAGACCCATTCCTTACCACGTGGAATTATAATAGACGTACTCTTTAACAATATCTGCATATAGAAATATTATATATATATATTATATTATATATATATATATATATATATATATATATATATATATATATATATATATATATATATATTAGATATAAAGGCTAGGAGGGGTATAATCAATTTACGTAATCCCCCCGTTACTTTTGTTATTTAGTGTAATAAATCGGTATGAGTGGGCAATGAAACAATAAATGGCGCATACTAAGTATTTGGGGAAAGTACAGTACAATACATGACCAGCTACCCCTATTTGCAAGTACTCAAGGGTTCTGGGTTGAAATGGACTATGTAAACTATCTGCAATTTATTTTGTTTAATTCATTTTTTTTTACAATTAACACAACAATACAATGAACACTTAACCTGGAGGACAAGGTTATTTTTTCCATTAAAGTGACTTGTATTTGTCAAAACAACTTTTGCATTTGCCTTAAAGGGATATTCAGAAATGTATTAAATATCAACCTAAAATCATTACAGTGGTGTATTGTGCATTTAGGGTCCATTGTAGCAACAAATCACGTTTGTATAAAAGTGGTTCCCTGATTGCTCTATTCATATTTGGTACCCTTAATTATGGTAATAGTTGTGGTTCTAATGATATTTAGAAACCCGTGGTTTATTTATATAATTTAATGGAACAAAATGCTACATAAATGCATGCAAACAAATAGGATTATATGTGAAGGTTTCTGATGAAATGGTAGCTTTCTTTTGTTTAAACTTGATATTGTTTTTCCACTGCAGTTTCTAATATGTGGTCTGTGTGGGGTAATTTGTGCCAAAAAGAAATCAGGACTCATTGTAAGTAGCTTGTACTAATGTTAAAAATGAGTAACTGTTTCTTGTTAAGCTTTTGTTTGTTTGTTTGTTTTGTGATTTAGTATAATGCTTAAGTCTTTTATTTTATAATGTTGCAAGTATTGTTTTATTTATTTATCTATTCTTTTTTTACATTTTGACCACTTTTTTAAACTTTTAAACTGCATTCCCTGCCTCAAGATGGCTTTCCATGTACCCGCATGGACCTCAGAACTACATTTCTCATCATCCTCCTGCTTACATATGTAACTGACATGGATTTACCAGTGAGCAGTAGGATGATGGGAAATGTAGTCCTGAGAGGTCCATGCCAGGTATTTGGAAACTTCATCTTCCCAAGGAAGGGACACACATCCCTTGATAATATATTATGGCCCAGGTGTGCTGGGTTTAGAACCCATGACCATTGAATGTTTTTTTTTTGTTTGTTTGTTTTTTTTAATCATTCTAGTAACATTTATAATGCATTGTGGTGCACCTTTTTTTGTGAACACTATAATCTTTCTTTTTTCCTCAACAGATGATATTATTTTCAGCCTGTTGTATCTGTGGGCTGATTGGAGGGATACTAAATTTTCAGTTTGTGCGAGCACTTGTGAAAAAGTCTTCCGCTCTTTACTCTCTGCACGTTGCTGCTATGTCACTGGCCTGTCTGGGGATTGGCGGCTGCACACTTTCAGCTTGGCTAACCTGTCGCTTAGCCAGCAATGAGCAACAAAGGATGTTTATAGAAAGGGAGCACTCTCTACACCATTCCCACGAAATGACAGAGAAAGTAGGTTATTGTTAATCTATTTTTTTTCTGCCTACACATTCTCATGTGGTACAGTAAGGATTACTAGGATTAATTCCTGTTTCAAATGGAGTATTCAAGTACTTATGATGGCTGCCAAGTGAACTTTTAGATGTGCAAGTTTTCAAAATTATTTGTACAGTTAATAAACAAATCTTTAAATGCAATGGACCCACACACGCACACATGCACACATGCACACACATGCTACAGAGGACTGGTATGCAGTGAGGAAGGAACAGAACAAATTAAAATATATTCAATGCTGTGGTACTGCATCCGGCAATTACATCAGGTGAGTGAAAAGCTGGACATCCGTACCATACAATTGTTAACAGGAAGGAAGGTACCAAGTTCACACCTGGCATTACTAAGACTATGGCATCACCTGATCTTCTGATCTTTTTCTTACTTAGGGTTTTTCAACATTTTCATGAATGCACAAATGATTGAAATCTGAGTATCAATGCTGTAAAATAAAACGTAGTAGTAGTTTAACAATTTGGAAAAAATGAGCAACTAGATTGTATTATCAGTCAGGTAGCCTACCTGCCAATAATGCATATTTTTCCCTTCTTGTTTTGCAGTGAATGGTTCTATTTTTCTTAAATACCCCACAATGACCTCCAGCTGATATTATATGACTTCACCTCTTTCTTTTTGTTTTGAATACACATTGTATTCTGTCTGTGTGTAAACAATGCCCACTGTGCTGTTCTTTATTTCACCGCATGCCGAACCTCTGGACCGCTGTATTGTATGTGCCTGGCTCTTAAGTATTTTTAAAATATGAGTTTTGATTCATTTTTTCCCTTTTTTTATAAGAGTTTTGTTCTAAATGAATGCCATGTGTAAATTGCATATATTAGCCTGTGACAATGTCACTAATATAGAGTTGTCGTAGATTAAGCCGAGGTTGTGATATATTTTAGTTTAAAGGAGATTGCTGAGCAGACAGGCTTCCATTAACTAAATGAAAAGCAAGCCAATAATATAACAGAATGCACTGAAGCAGCAGTGTCATTCTGACCCTTACTTGTGACTCTGAAAAAACTTAAGATATGCTGAAACCGTTACTTCTTATTAGTACAACATTCACAGAATTTCCTTGTTTGCGGTTGACTTTTTTCTTCTCTTCTCAGACTTTATTTTCACTGACTCATGTGAAGCCCATTTATGTCGCCACAACGCCACCTCACTACCACAGAAGAGAATAGGTTTACCATGTTAATTTCTAACTGTGCTTTATCATGCCTTTCTTTGCTTTATTGTACTTGCTTATGCTATATCATGCTTCCTCTATGCATCTTTACATTTTGTAAAGGGTGAAACCAATATTTTGAGAGGAATGTCACTACTGAATATCCTGCGGGAATACAAATAGTAAATCCATGAAGAGGAGCCTATATGTATCAATAAATTGGCTGCAATATTGCACTGGTGTAATGGTTTAGGGTGCTCTCTATTTTGCCTGCCAAACCTCTTCAGAAAATGTATTGCATCAACTCTATCAACCATGTACTGACCAATTTTGTTTTCAGTACACACCTTTCTCTAAGGTCAGATACTACTGTTCTGTGTTTGTGCTCTTTGGAGCTTTTTCATTTGTAAATTGTCATGTAAATTGTCATGTCTAGCTTCATGTAGTTTGTCAGTACAAGAAAAGCAGATGCTATGAGAAAGAATATCATAAGAACCACTAATCATGTAATCAGTGATGTATCTAAATACAACTGCCAGTTACACTATATTAATCCTGCCAGTGTTTCCCCCAGGGTTGAGTCACCGCTATCGCCCTTCGTTACTTCACTAAATGCAATTACAAGTTAAAGGGTAGCAGTATTTGATCAGGATTACATAAAAAATGCAATGGGGGATTGATATAATGAAATGCAGTGCTACCTTGTTATAAGGTGACACTATACTGTGATAAAGGTTGTAAGGCAGTATGGTCATGCTGCCCATTACACTAGCCCTTGTATTCTCTTACCCATGACTCTCAGCTACACCGTTATAAGGGGGAGCACTGAACGAATTCTCAGTTTTATATTACCTTTATGAACATTTCAGTTGACCTTTTCCGAATTGGCTTCTGCTTATGGGTTTGCTATAAATATCCATGTGCATTCTAAAGATGTTCACTAACATATCTAATACATTTTTAGCGCTCTGTGCAATGAGGTTAACTGTGTGTTATTGTATAGCTACAATGTGTAGTTGTGTAAGTCAACAAGAGTCTATGAAGACTAGAGTTCTAAAATATTTAGTAGTTATACTGACAGTAAATTCTGTTTTTTTACAACAGGAATTGACAGATAATTTAAGCAATGGGATCCCTCAAGTTCTACAAAATGGAAAGACAACATTATAGTGACAACGTTCAACAACAACAAAGAATGCGGTTCCTATAAATATGGTAAGCTGAGAGAACAGTGAAGTTATTTAAGACTCTACAATTCATTGGAACCACCGAAGACTGGACAATGCCCTGTGGTGATCGGGCGATCAATTTTACTGACTGTGGAAGCAGCAAATAATTGTGGAAGCTGCATAATCGTCTGGACCAAAAACTTTCTAGAAAAAAAGGCAGATACTTTTAGCTACAGTCAAGCTAACTTAACAAATGGCTTGATAAGCAGCTTTCCTACTGTTTTTTTTAAAGGACAAATAACCCTGATGAAGACTTTGACAGTCAAGACTGATACTTTGCTATGTTTGTAAAATATTAATGTACAATTTCCAGAAAGCATGTGAAAGGCATCCATCTAAGGCTTGCAGTCTGACAGTCTTTCTTAATCCACGGGAACCCCAAACCGGAATGCTAACCCTTTAAAATGATTCCTGAATGCTTGATGAAGTAGCAGTCCTTATATTTAAGAAATATTTACCTGGTTTGATTGATCACTAAATATATGGAATTTATCATTTGTGAATGAAATATGTTTTTATAAGAGCTTATAACAAAAAATAAAGAATATGAGGTAATAAACTGTTGTTTAATTCTGTTTCACTATTTTACATGTTCTAGTGTAGTTTTCTTCTGATGGTACTGTTGTTTTCAGTTGAAGATATCTTTAGCTGTCTATACTACCCAAAAGTACAGATTCTAAAGGGTTAAAGAGTAGTGTGTGTGTGTGTGTGTGTGTGTGTGTATGTGTATGTATATATATATATATATATATATATATATATATATATATATATATATATATATAGTGGCAAAGTATGTGGCACTGCAACAAATAACGTGTACCTGAGCCTAAAGACAAGTGAATGACAAAAAATAAAACATGTACTATTGATGAGATGCTCACACTGCCTGCGATGCGACAGGCAACACAGACATGCCACAAAATAAAAATAGGACTGATGATTAAGTTTACGATTTTGTCGCGTGACAGCTGGGGAACTGACCAATGAAGAACAGCTTAGCTTGTGTTTCTTCAGTAAAACAATGGTGGAAGAAAAGATTTTATTGCATTATCAAGATACCCAGAGCTGTACAATAAAGGACACAAAAATTACAAAAACAAGACAATAAGGGAGGACATTTGTGTCCATTTCCAGGGAAGTGGATGTAGCTGGTGTGTATGTTGTTTACTTTGACTGAAATATGTATTCTGGAAAGCTGTATAACAGGACTAAGAATAAAAATACTTGGGTTTTTTCCAGCTGATGATGTAATCAGAGGACAGTCATTGTGCGCACCTGTCAAACAGTAAAAACTCAAGTATATTTGTGTTTTTAATTCGTATTTAATCGGAATTGTCATACTTTCTTGGTTTTGTTATTATCTTTGGATGCTTTACATTACACTGATCTGTGTGTGACTAAATACATATCCTTTACAGTAAAACAAATGAAACATAAAATATGTTTTAATTACTCATTCTCTCTCTCTCTCTCTCTCTCTCTCTCTCTCTCTCTCTCTCTCTCTCTCTCTCTCTCTCTCCTCTCTCTCTCTTTCTTTCTAAATGTGCGTGTTTAGGTTTACTATTTGCAGGTAAAGTTATTATTATTATTAGTTAATATTATATTGAAAAACTCCAACCTAATTTTAATACATTTGAACTAATTGTTGTTTTGACGCACATTAATAATGTTTGTTAATATATTTTTACAGGGCTGTGGGCAAAATTTACCATGACATTGCCACTGGTATGAAAGGTAGTGTTGCAGCTAAAATACCGTTTTATCACTGGACAAATTACATCGCACCCAATGTGTGGAGAGACCTTTATCCAGAAAAGCTCTAAAATGATGGTGCCGAAACATGTTTTAAAATTGCCCTCTAGAGGTCACTGTTTAACCTGTCTGCAAGATGCAAATGATTAACAAGGTCAATGTTTAAATCAGGTGTGTTCAATTGTTTTTATTAAACACAAATTATCTCATTTAGCCGCTCTGTGTGTTACCTTCGAGGAAGGCGCGTAGGAGTTTAGGGGGCAGACGCGTGTGTGCGACCGCTGAAGCAACTGAGAGAAATAAGGAGAAAGTCAGGAGTGGAAAAAGTATTCAAATGTGTTACTTGAGTAAAAGTACTGTTACTTGGAAAAAAAGGTAATTAAGTAAAAGTCAAAGTATCCTTCTAGAAAACTACTTGAGTAAAAGAACTTAAGTATCATATTGAAGAAAAAAGTTGCTGCCCTTAGATTCTACCCATAGAAAACCGTCGGAAGAAAAAAACCAAAACAAAAAAACAAACTAACAAACAAAACCAAAAAAACATTTATCAGCAGCTATAGCAACTACTCTGGTTTTATTCACAAGTTGTAAAACAAATGGATGCAGACTGACATTCAATAACTTTATTACAACAGATCACCAGCAACACACACATGGTACCTGTTCTCTGACAGCACTTTGATTAAACTTTATGAACACAACAGCACGATTACCAATAACACATTTTAAAAAAGTAGCCTAACATACTGAAATTTAGCTGACTGTACAAATATGCACTAAAATCTTATTAAAAATAAATAAATACATAAAACGTTATTGATAACAAACACTTCACAAAACAACATACGAACATCTGCGTGTAAGTAAAATATTTTAATTAAATAGGGTACTGTATTAAATTGGATTAAACCAAAGGGCCTGAACAGAACACAGATGTTTTTTTGAAAAAAAAAAAAAATGCATTACTCATGGAATACTGAGCTAAACTGAGCAACAAAAAATAGTTTTTCATAAAATCTGGATAAAATTATTAGAAAAACTTATTTTCTCAATTTTGTTTAATGTATCCTATATTCTTACAGCATTTGAGCCCTCAGGAGCCTTTAACGTGGGCATTACCACATGATTAAGGCCGCTCCTTCAGGCTCAGATGCTTAATTTAAATCTCAAATCAGGAATTTAAATTTTAGTCACAACCTTTAAGCATAAAAAAACAGAATTCAGGAAGCAATTCTAGAATCAAATGTTAAAAATGTGAAATCCTGTTCTGAAACTACTTGTAGATTCCTGTTACTCTTCTAAACTACTAATGCATCCTCTGCAGCGAAACCCTGTTTGTTGATTGGTTATTTTAAAAATCAAAACAGTCCCTGGTTGGGCAGCAACATACTACGTCATCATCAAAGCAAGCAGACACTTCGCATGCGGCTCTACTTTACCCAGTCAGAATCCTGGCCAGCGCGAGAGTCAGTGTGCTGAAAGAACGAGTAACAAGATGTTTCTGGGAAATGTAGTGGAGTAAAAAGTACAACATTTTCTAAACAAACATACTTGAGTAAAAGTACAAGTATCCCAAAAATAAAGTACTTAAGTAAAGTACAGATCCCTAAAACAAATACTTAAGTAGTGTACTAAAGTATTTCTAATTTGTTACTTTCCACCCTTGGAGAAAATAACAAGCAAAACATCTTGTTCTAGTAAAAGCTACATCAGCTCACTCTGTGAGTCAGGGCTACATCAATTCCTGTGCCGAAGTATGTTTTGTTACTATCTACAATAATTGTGTTTATGCTCTGTAAAACAATAAACAGCACGTCTTTGTTGTGGGAAACAAATATCCAGTCTCCAGTATACTTCTACATTCTGCAACACATATGGCCAGTGTGTGACACACTGTTAGCAGTGGGATTACAGCGCCCCCTAGAGGCTGGGAGAAAAAATACAGAGGTTTTTTTTCTTCTCCTCTCTGTCCGCAAGTAAAAGCACTGCTGCAAGATACCGCCACCAAGCAAGAAACTAACCGTGTGCAGCAGGAACAAGCAGTGGCGCAACGTTGCACCACTCAGCAATTGCCGGAACAGCTGGTCCAAGAGCAGCAGGAGCAACAGGAGCTGGCCAGGCTCGATTCAGCTGAGCATTCCAACACGGTGGTGAGCAACATGAGGCCGAGTCATCTATAGAAAATGACCAAGGAGGATGACATGGAGGTGCACCTGCTGTCCTTTGATTGGGTGTCCACCAGAAAAGCCTGGCCAAGGGCTCAGTGGGCTAGTATTTTGACCCCGTTTTTAATAGGCGACTCCCAAAAAGGCCTGTTATCATTTTGACCAGTCGGCAGCGGAGAACTCTGACCAGCTCAAGTCAGAAATTTTGGCTGGGGCAGGTGTGAACTCAGCAGCGTGAGCACAGCGTTTTCATGCCAGGTGTTGCAAGGTCGAGGAAGCCCAGAGGTCACAAATGTTCGACTTCATTCACCTGGCACAACGTTGGTTGCAGCCCAATGTAAACACTGCTTTCAGAGTGGTCGAAATTGTGATCTTGGACACATTTTTAAGAGCCATGCCACCCCCCCTAAGGAAGGGGCGAGCCAAACTGACCCTTTTACCCTCAATGACTTTGTCACTGTTGTCAAGTGACAACTGGCTGCTGAGGACTTGGCAAGTCAACCAGTCCCGACTTCACTCACACGAGGATGGCGACCCCCTGTCCCGAGCGAGACAATGCCCAACAGGAATTCGGGTAAGAACAAACTGAAGGGAGGGGTCATTGAAGAGTGGCCTGTGGCTGTTAAGGGACTGGGGTTACAAGGGGGAAACCGGGCTATAAATACTGTACCAAGGGCAGATCAGTACCAAAACTGTCAATATTATAAATACAATGATTATGGGCATATCTCAGTGCAGTGTCCTAACAAGTGTGAGCCAATGCAATGTAATCTGGGTGATAAAGAGTATTGCGGCTTAATAAATGTGGTGAATGTGGCATTGGCTGCACACAATGGAAGTGCAATTATGCTGGTTTCACCGAATTTCATGTGACTGAACCAATTAGACCACAATTTTAAGACTGGTATCACTTGGTGATATAAACTTCTACCTGTCTTGCAAAGTTAAAATTGAGTTTCAGGGTAGGGAGAATATGATAAAGGTAGGGGTTATTCCAAAGCTCCCCAGGATAGAGACTATCCAGGTTTTGATGACCTGGACAAATTAAAAGGGTAATTAGCTCATCCACCGACAAATTATGTAGAGGGAAAATTAGACCTTCAAGAGAGCTTGTGTCACAAATTTCCATTTACAGATTCCAAGTTGTTTAACCCGGTGAGCAAGGTTTAAAAATCACATAAAGAGAAATGAGCCAACAAGTATGGACTAAACATGGGGTCAGAAAAGGGGTCAGCATACAGTGTGCTCCTCAAGAAATAATTGATGCAACAAGGGATGTACAGGTAATTGCAGAAGGGACTGAATCCGATATGCTAGAGCACCTGGGATTACAAAATGTACAATTTGGGAGAGACCAAGCCAATGACCCCACTGTAATTAATATAAAAACCCTGGTAGCAGAGGCAAATGGAGTTCCTGTGGAGGGCATAAATAAAGGTGCATAGGGCTCATTTTATTGTTAAAAACGATCTTCTAGATTGAGTAACTCAAACTAAGGCCCAGTCCATGCCCGTAGCCATCCATGACCTGTGGCTGAGGGATAGGAACCGATGGAAGGCCTGGGAGCAAGGGCACAACCCAAGGACGCTAAAGGAGATGTTCGTGATGGTCCTTGTCTACTTAAAGGCAGAGATAGAGGGAGAAGTCCCACAGCTGGCTCCAGCGCAGGAGAGAGAAGCTCCATCGCCAGACAGAGAAGGGGGATGATCGGAGGGCAGCTGGGAGGCCTTCTTCTGGTGCCCTTCCTACAGGGAGTGGGGCCACTTCGTGGTCACCTGCCCCATCCTCCAGGAAGAGGAGGAGAAGGAGCAGCACCAGTTTGCAGTGCAAAAAGAAGCCCCACTGCTGTCTCCAGCATGAGAGGGAGAAGCCCTGCTGTCTCCAGCAACTGAGAGTCTCATTAGTTCCCAGCGACCGAGGGAGAGCTGCACCAGTGTCAAATGATGGAGGGTGACTACCTGCCACTCACAACTCCACCGCAATGGGAGGACTGCCTGCTGCTCCCACCTCCACCGCCATTGGAGGACTGCCTGCGCCTCCCACTTGTACTGCCCAAGGATGCCTGCCTTGCACCGCCCAAGGATGCCTGCTTTGCAATGCCCAAGGATGTCTGCCTTGCTCTGCTCAGGGATGCCATGCCCACTCCATTCAAGTTTGTCATGCCCGCTCTGCTCAAAAGCAGCTGCCCTGCATATCCTAGGGATTCCTGCTGCTCTGCATCGCCTGGGGTTGCTTGTTGCTCTACATCACTTGGGGAGACAACTCGTCATCGCCTGGGGAGGCCAGTTTGCCATCGCCTGGGGAGTAGAGAGTGAGACAGGAATGAAACTTCAGTCCTGTCCCATCCTGTCCTATCAAAAATGTTCCTGTCCCATCTCATCCCATGAAAGAGTCATCATTTTCAATCCTGTCCCATCCTGTAATGGCCAAATTTTTCCCTGTCCCATCCCGTCCAGTAACTTTTTTCTTTTTTTTTATTCCTGTCCCATCCTGTCCTGTCAAAAAAATCCCATCCCATTCTATCTCGTGATATACACAGATAAATTGTTATTTGGAGGTACAGATATTTTTGTATTCATATATACAAATATGGTTTATAGGGTTTTGCATTAAATACTACAGGTATACTACTAGTAATTTGTTATTTGGGTTTTTTTGTTTGGTTTTTTCAGAAAAAAATATAGTGCAAGCACAATGTCTTTTTAAGTACAATGTGCAATATAATGATGTAATATATAAATTAAGTAATATAAAAACAACTGTTTAGAGTTGTGTGCAGCAGTTTCAGTTTCTAAACCGGTTACTAAGCAACCCGGCTCAGAGATTTTAATATGTCAGTGAAATACAGTATTATGAACCATTAATTCATTAGAAAATAAACAACAACAAAAAACATGGTATTGAAATAAAATTTCATAAACATTCAGGGAGTATCCACCATTTATTTATGTATTAAAAATCATGGCATTATACATATGCCTTCAAGGTAGCACCGTAGCAGAACCTCCAAAATAGTAGCTACTGTGGCCAAATTGTAGTCGTTGGCATTTCTGCATTATGATTAGGGGTAATATTCATAAAAAACAAAAATGTGCACACCCTTAATATACTGTACATATGTATATATAGAGAGATATGTTAAGTACATGCCAGTAGCCATCCACAGCGTTCGGTTATTCTGCTAGTTTCAATAATTCATGTATCAATATTGTTAACTAAAGGTCTGACATAACTATACAATAATGGGTAATATGAAATATTTTAAGTATCAATCTATGTTAAACGTAAGGGTTTTTATTAACCATTCCGTGTTGCCAAGATGCTGATTCTCCGTGGACGTCTGCTGCACCTCCGGTCCGTCCGCGTTGATGTTGGCGGAGCCTCCCTCCGAGTTTGACTTTTCTGTTTCGGAAGCATAAGGCTCGAATTGATACGGGAGACAATCCCTGTCTTCTCTCTACATCAGATCCATCACTACATGATTCACATTCATAAGAGGTGTCTGAAACTGATCAAATTAGGCTACTCTCACTGACACCCAATCAATGTAAAGCAAACCATACCATTGTACTGGCTACTCACAAGTATACAATCTCCATGTTAGATTGCTGGACTAATGATAAGGGAAATTAAAACAAAGTGATTAATTAAAATTTGATATTTTGTACTATATAAACAGCTTCATACATTTTTCAGGCTGTTGTGAGAATACTTACATGAGACTATTGCCTGGAGGCCATAGTTTATTGCCATGAAATTAAAAGTATTACCATCCTGAGGCTGCCAGTTTACCTGACTTTTCGATAAAGTGCCAAGTCAGAGTATTAGATGCACTGCACTTCTTTAATATTATAAGCATATTTCACACATCCTAATAAATGAGTATAATAATGAATTTAATAATGTTTCCTGAATTTCGGTGCCATTAACCAAGAAGGAGAAGGGGGAGGGGGCTAAGGACAGGTGACGGGGACTTGTGAGTGAAAAAGTGATATTTGTACAAGTTGACAACATTGTACTAATTGTTTTACACAATTCTAACACAGTGGTTTGTCACAAATTAACCCCTGGGGTAACTGATGCTATTAAGGGAAGGCATTGTCTTTTTAACTCAGAAGCAAATAACATTAATGGTGCACCTGATTTCAAGTACTAATTCGTAATGGGATATTCAATAACGGTCAATACAACCCAATGCACACTCTGGCCTTGTCATAAAGCTTCAATTCATGTGTTATTTAAATAGTCTTTTCAAAGCCTGTTTTTAGGAATGAAAAAAGTTGATGATGATGTCTGTATTTTATTTAGGTTAAAGTATTTTTTTTCAATGCAATATAACCAAACTAATACTATACTGTCATGGTCGTGAATTTGTACCTATACTAGCTAAATACAGTATACACATTATGGATGAACCTCTGAGAATCTGCCGTAGAGCTGCTTAGTTGCATTTTTATTTATATGTAGGTATAAGACAAGCATAATCAAAGTTAAAGGGATTGTGCATATTGTGTACAAACTTTTTTGGCAAATGAATGCATTAATAATACCTAATAAGCAAATGGTTAACATTTTGAGGAAAAGTAATTACGTAATCACAGTCAGCATGTACATTCAAGGGAAATTGTGTTTGAACTCAAACAGCGGAGGTACTTCGAAGCTTTTGATGCCATGGTAACTACAGTCACGTATTTCTATTTCAATCTATTGGATGTGTTTTGCTCTCCAGTCTCAGTTAGAAGAGATTTAACTAGAGCCAAGTCAAATATAGCTTTCTTGTGAGACAAACTAACCTTGAGAGAAAGCCATACTGTGTAAATGTAGCTATTGTCCAATGTATATATATATATTATAATATATATATATTATATATTATATATATATATATATATATATATATATATATATATATATATATATATATATATATATATATATATAGACACACACACACACACACACACACACACACACACACACACACTGGAGAAGACTACAGAAACAACAAATGATTTACAGAATGAATGGGGGAGGGTGTTTTGTCATTTTTCCTCAATCAGTCTAGTTGTTTATGAATATCTTACTATCTCTGAATATATCATTGTCTCCTCCTTAAGGCTATCTATTTAAATAGGTTTCTTGGCATTCACCACTCAGGAATATTGAGAGCGATATAGAGATGACATGCTCCACTCAGTCATTCTGCATTGGTTGTAATTGGTGATATTTATGGTACCACTTAACTAGTGAGACAGATTGCTCATTAAAATCCTTAATATATTTTTAAAGGAGACAATTATCTATTCAGGGATACCAAGATATTTACTGAGCAAGTAGTCTGAGTGAGTATTCAGCAACAAACTCCCCATCCCGTTGTACTGTTTAAAAAGAAAATGGAGAACATTTTGGTGTACCATTCTATTTGTGACTATATTGCTACTTGAAATATTTTGCATATTGTTCATCAATCAATCAATTTTTATTTTATATAGTTCCTTTTATAGTGAACCACCATCACAAAGCGCTTTACAAGATCAGTAAAAACAAGAAAATCCATAATACTTTATAATACATGATAGTAGCATAATACATGAAATAGTATATTAAATACAGTGGAAAGTGGATAATACATGATATTAACATAATAAGTGAAATGGTAGCAGCAACACTGCAGCTAATAGCAAATATCATGCTTAAAGAGCATGGAAAGCAAAAGAGAACAGGTGGGTCTTGAGAGCTGATTTAAAGTGAGTGTCGGTGGGAGCATCACGCACCAAAGCTGGAAGCGAGTGCCAAAGAGTCGGAACCATGAAGGAGACAATCAGTTATTCAATCAGGGAAACCAGTCATTATGTAAATAATTTGTTATTTCCATATTTTTTCTGACACTGTGTGTGTGTGTGTGTGTGTGTCTATATATATATATATATATATATATATATATATATATATATATATATATATATATATATATATATATATATGCTGTGAAAAAGCTTGTGAACCCCAATGATAATTACAGAAATTCCATAGTTTTACCATGATAACCTTCTTGTCTTAAATATCCAGTTAGGTTTTTATTAACCAATTCCATGTCTTTTGAAACAAAATGATATATGAATTAGACAAACAATGAGTAATTAAGATTCAGGTTATGTGAAAAAGTAAGTGAACCCCTAGTTTTATAAACTCAATTAAGAGGATAATTAGAATCAGGTGTTTAAATAATTAAGCAGATCTTCAAGAGTGAGTTTGGGAGGCCCCACCCTATATAAAGATCAGAAACTTTGTGAGTTTGGTCTTCACCATATAGGTGTGTGGAAACACCTCATGCCATGATCAAAATAAATCTCTGTGGACCTCAGGAAAACATTTATTAATGCTCATCAGTCCAGAAAGGGTTACAAAACCATTTCTAAGGATTTGGGGCTCCACCAATCCACTGTCAATCCACTGTCTTCAAATGGACAAAGTTCAAGACTACAGACACTCTACCGAGGAGCGGTCGTCCTACCTAAATCTCTCCAAGAACAAATCGGAAAATCATCAAGGAAATCACAAAGAACACTAGAGTAACATCCAAGGATCTTCAGGCCACTCTCGCCTTGGCTAATGTGAGTGTTCATGACTCAACTATCAGAAAAAGACTGATCAATAATGGTGTTCATGGAAGGATAGCCACTGGGAAAGTACTGCTCTCTAAAAAGAACATTGCTGCCTGTCCAAAGTTTGCCAAAGAGCACATAGATGATCTGCAAGCCTTCTGAAACAATGTCAAAGGTAGGACTTTTTGGCCTCAATGAAAAAAGTTATGTTTGGCGAAAACCAAACACTGCGTTTGAACAGAAGAACGCGTTTTAGAATGGCCTAGTCAAAGTCTGGACCTAAACCCCATCGAAATGTTGTGGCAGGACCTGAAGCGAGCTGTCCATGCAAGGAAGCCCTCAATTGTCACCGAGTTGAAGCAGTTCTGTAAGGAGGAATGGGCCAAAATTCCTCAAAACCGATGTGAGAGACTGATCAGCAGTTACAGGAAGCGCTTAGTTGAAGTCATTGCTGCTCAAGGGGGTGCCACCAGTTACTGAATCTAAAGATTCACATTGATATTGAATGTTGAATCATTTGTGGATAAATAAATGTTGAAAAAGTATCATGTTTTTGTGTCATTTCTTTAATCAGTTTATCTGTATCTATTATTAGGACTTAGATTACGTTATTACAACCAAACGGTCGTGTAATGCCTGGTAATGCCTGATGAGGAGGGTCTTATTGCTTACATACTTCAATATTGCAGCACAATTATCTATAACTTTTATTGATTTTTACAGAATTTATTTAGGTTTTCCTTTTTTTTTTCTAAAATGAACGTCCTACAAATATCGAAGCGATCTGGACTATCTGTGTTATGTGTTATATGTTTTTGTGTCTCTGTTCCGTGTTTTGTTAATGTCCAGAGTGCCTGTGCATGTGAACGAGTGCACCTGTGGGGTGGGGGGGAGCGTGATCGAGTCGTGGTCCCAGTGTGCTTGTGAACGTTGTCAATAACGTGTTTTGTTATGTCTAAATGTTACATGTTTTCACGGGGTTTTGGGGTATAAAGGGGCAACTTGCACACCTCGGTGGGCTGTGTTGTGGTGTGCTGACCTTATCAATAAATCCTGGGCTGTTTTATTATCAAGGTAAAGACATTATTGGCAGATGTAAAATTAGAGTTTTGTATTATATTTATTTGTTTGCAGTTCGGAGGGCTTGTTAAAATCTGTGTATCCCAGCTCTCAATATATACATTTGATTTATTTCAGGTCTTTTGAAGTGCATTATATGTCAGTGTTGATTTTTCATTCTACATACCCACTGTATGGTTTATTTATTTATTTATTTATTTATTTAGGTCATTTAATTATTTTCAAAATGCGAACTAAAAATGTCACGTTAATAAATCCAATTTTAATAACATAAACAAGATTTTATTTAGATGTTTATAGCTTCGTTAATTTATTTAAACCACAATACATAATGTACAAAAACCAGAGTCCGCAATTTTAACAATATTACCTCGGTCACACGTACACCTACACTGGACTAACGTGGGGTCCCCAACTGACCTCGCACAGCTATTTCAATATACATTTACAACAGTCCAAACTAAATTGCACAAAACAAAATTACAAAAGTGCCCCAAAAACCGACCAATATATTTCCTGGCGTTGAACACATTCCATGTCTCATTGGAGCCACCCCAAGCCACACACATCAAGAGTTAGTGCACATTTAGGTATACAGCAATGGTAAGTGTTGGTTACATTTCTGTGAATAACCGTCTAATAATTTGGACTTTAAGGTCGAAAACTAAAATACACAAACAGTCAATGACGTCTCCCCGAACGAATTTTAGACATACAATAAGGTCGGAGTTTAGATAACACAATAAGATTACGAGGTCACAAGTAATATCCGTGTACGGTTACGTTTATTTATTTATTTATTAATGTGTCCAATTTTAATAAAAAAATTTAATTTATTTTTTTACAGGCCTAATATTCATATTAACCTCTGCAAAGTGCCTAAAAAACTGAACATTCAGCAAAGTAATATCTTAAATAACACATTAAGGATTAGTGACACAAACTGGGGATATTGCCTTTATACTTAAGACTCAAGAAAAGCAGCAGTTCTTACATTGTTTCTTTTCCAGACAGTGCCAATTAAGGTGTCATAAGCACTTAACATCAATGCAGATTCCCTATACTGCACACAATGTTCATAGCATCTGGAGGGGTGGAGTAAATCCTGTGGTGTTAAGCAATGGCAAAGCAAATAAAAAAATAAAAAAAATATTGGTTTGCAAATATTATATATAAAATTGTTATAGTAGAGTCCCAAAAAACATCTGGTTTAAATGAATGCTCAATTGACATACTGTATTTAAAGTGCCTCCAGTACAATCTGCACTGTCTGTGACACTTCAAATACTGCAATGTAAGCAGTCTTTTCTGTGCACATTTTAACCTCTTAGCAAAACAAATCTATCTACTGACCTAACAGTTCCCAGGTCTTATTTTTAATTAAAAAATGTAATCAGGACACTACTCTATTAACCCACCTAACCACAGGCAGAGAGCTTCTGTACTTAACAGCCTCCCAGCAAAAACACAATTCTAGATATTCCATGATAAAATGCACATCACTGGTATTAACAGGAAAGGGTGTTGCCAATACTTTATTATGTTAAACCTGATGTGGAATGGTCCTCCATGTCCCTGCTTTGATGCCTTAGTAAATCAAACTGTTTTATTTGTTTGTCACGAAACTGGTCACTTGCCCTGCCTGTTACCTAATCTGATCGGAATCTGGTTGTGACAGTCACATTTATGCTCCATATTCAAAATCTGATCTGGCATTTTGCAAGATCCAGCAGGATTGCTTGTTTATGATGACTCATATAACCTTTTTTTTTCCCTTTTGCTATTTGTTGCAATAAAAACTAAACAAAATGCAGAATACTAAAGCTCCCATATAATTAAAGTGATAAATAAATAAGCCATATGGTATATAAAATGAGACTACATGGTCTTAAAAAATCTCCAAATTAAAATACACAGACTTAATGGTGAGGCTGGTCTTTGGGAAGTTGGGAGTTAAAACATACTGTAATACAGTTACAAGTTATTAAAAGTTAATCATGACATTGAGCTCTCATTAATTGGCCAAGACCCTTGTTAAATAATTAATAGCTGATGTTATTTCTTTAAATAATGTATGCTTCATCATTATCCTGAGGAATGCACTCTCTGGTTCACATGTGTCTGTTAGTTACATTCTTTATTGAAGGCCAAACAGCCCCATGCTTGAAAAGACCCAGCTAACTGACATATCCTTATGCTTGGGAGTCAATACTTGTTGCAAAGAGTGTATTTGAAAGCTAGAAGTGTTTTTGTTTGTTTGCTTTTTTCCCAGTGCAGTAATTGCTAACAGTGGGCTGTATGTGAACCCATAATGTATGAAATTAGTTTATTTTTGTCTCAGTCAGTTCTGATTTTTTTTTTTTTTTTTCCAACAAGTTGTGATGATTTATAGGCTAGCAAGGTAAATAAAAACACATAACACACTTCCAGTTAAAATTAGAGCATGGTTGTATGCCACTCCCAATGCAGACTTAACTCCTTTTACAGAGCACCAAGAACTGGCACACGTACAAAGTCTATCCACTTAACCTAAATGTGTCTACTGAGAACAGTGTAACCTACTGCAGTGTGGCCGATCTTTTGAGCAGCCTAAAGTTACAGGATCCTGCAAAAGCCATACAAAGACATCTTGGAACTCAGTTTTACAGTGCAGCTAATGTTCCCAAAACACAATCCCAAAAGTGTTTGTAACTTGCAATTTCACTTAAGAAAATGTGTTAGCTAATGAGCTAAATTAACAGAATGAGACTGCATTGGCTCAGTGTAAAATTAAAGAGTTAGTGAAAGAAGTATACACTTTAAATATAGGCTACATTTAAAGTGTGTTCTTGCTGTGTTAATGCAATGGATTACAATTATCAGCTATGCAGGTTTTTTTTTTTTTTTTTTTTTTTTTTTGCACCAGTACTATAGTATTAAAAAAAATAAATAAAAAACATAACTTGGTATTCTGAGTCCAGTGGAAAGCCACATTGATATAGATTTCACATCACACGACTGATAGTACAGATTGCGTGATGTAAAATCGTATAATAAACACAGATAAAATAAGTCTGCCTTCACTTTTAAGGGTACCTTTGTTTGTAATTGGACTGGTAGCAAGCAGCACTGGACAAATACTTTGTTCTAAGGCATTTTTGTAAACAATTCCTAACGCGCACTCGCTGTAAGACTGCATATTGCAGTTACACACCACCAAGGGAGAGGGAATATCACAGATCGGAGGTGGCCAAACGGTGACTCGTCTTCTTTTGCAGTTGAACTGCGGCTCCCGATGAAATATTGTGTGACACACACTTTGCGGCTCGAATGAATTTAAGAATAATAAACAAAAACGAAAAGAGAGCAAGTGAAAAATAAACACAACGTTTTTATTGATGGTGCAAGCGTATTTCGAAGGCTGGTGTGCAGTTGAATGTAAAGATCATAACTCTGAATTAAGTGCTTGTTGGCTTCGTCGAGACAATGGCATTGAGCAAACCCTCCACGAGTAATAAACGAAAGTATGAGGCTTTAAACCAGACTGACAGAAAGAGTTCGCTTTCACTGAAAACAGCGGGAAAACATAGGCCTTACCTGCAACAAATCATACACACTGTGGTCTGTAAAAGGCGAGCAACCTCAAACGTCACGGAAACACATTTTCATCTGAATACACGGTGTAACAATTTTTTTTTTTTTTTGGTTCCTGGGTAGTAAGTGTTATTTCCTAATTGCTTATGCCTCAAAAGTATAGAAAATGGCTATTATTCCCCACAAACTTTGCTTTTGTGACCAGGACAGTGATATTTTGAAATTTACCTATTTTCTAGAACATTCCAGATAGATTCAGTGCTGAGTAAACTTGGAGTAACTTCTAAAACTTTCTAGAACTTTCCAGTAATATAAATAGTAGTATAAATACAGTGGCCTTAGGCCCACCAGTTCAGTTTAGTTCCAGCTGCCTAAGTGGATACATATCTGCATTTTTCTGAGATGGCATCAAGAGGCTGCAAGCATCCGGCAGACGCATTTTGCTATGTCTGCGGCCAATTTATCAAGACAAGAGCGAAAAAGTACTCCATGGAAGCATCTGCTAAGATGTGTGAGGACTACAAGGCATATTTCGGCATCAAGACAAACCCTGGGCACCTCATTTCACCTGCGAGCACTGCAAAAAAACTCTGGAAGGTAAGATGGACAATTGTTGCTCGGAATTTTATGTTATAAAATTTGTTAACATTTTTAAAAATTTTTAATTTTAAAATGTTTTACAATTTTCAGTGTTATTGAAAAAATATATCATATATGAAAAATGTTGCGAGAATCTCTTACACATTAGTCATGGGTGAAATAAATTTATTTTTGTAGGCTGTACAGAGGGGAAAAGAGAGCCATGAAGTTCGCTATTCCAAGAATTTGGTGGGAACCCACTGATCACTCAAGCAACTGCTACTTCTGCATGGTGGACCCTTCCAAACGTCGGACTGGCAAGAATGCACCTGCTATCACGTATCCTGACCTTCCTTCATCCATCGCCCCGGTGCCACACTGCCATGAGCTCCCCGTACCCACTCCTCCGGAGAGAGAGCAGCTGTCTTTAGAAGAGAGCAGCACGTCAGAGAGCGAGGAAGACATTGTAGATCCAGATGACAATTTCAGAGGTGGAGCTGAAGAGAGAAACCAATACTACCCCAACCAAAAAGACCTCAACAACTTGATTAGAGATCTTGGTATCACCAAGTCCAATGCCGAGCTTTTGATGTCTAGGCTCAAGCAATGGAACTTGTTGGATGAAAGTGTGCAAGTCGCAGATCATAGGAAGTGTCACCAACCTTTTTCAAGCTTCTTCACCCATCAAGAGGTCTCTGCTTCTGCCACAATGTGACCAGTCTGTTCGAGGCAATCGGAATCGCCTGTAACCAGAATGAGTGGCGCCTCTTCATTGACAGCTCATCCAGGAGCCTCAAAGCCGTGCTGCTCCATAATGGTAACAAGTACCCGTCTCTTCCCCTGGCTTACTCGGTACACCTTAAAGAGGATTACAACAACATCAAGACCTTGCTGGACGCCTTGAAGTATGATGTATGGCTGGGAGGTCATAGGAGACTTCAAAATGGTGGCATTCCTGATGGGTCTCCAAGGCGGTTTTACCAAGTTTCCCTGCTATCTTTGCCTTTGGGACAGCAGGGACACCAAGGCGCACTACCACAGGCGGGACTGGCCACAGCGGACCGAGTTCTCTGTGGGGAGGAACAACGTCAAGTGGGAGCCACTGGTGTACCCCCGGAAGGTGCTGATGCCACCACTGCACATCAAATTGGGCCTTATGAAACAATTTGTCAGAGCTCTAGATAAGGTCGGCAGCCTTCAAGTACCTTCAAGACTTCTTCCCTAAGCTGTCTGAGGCCAAGGTCAAAGCCGGTGTTTTCGTCAGACCACAGATAAAGAAGATCCCGGAGTGCAGTGAATTCCCCAAGAAGCTCACTAGTAAGGAGAAAGCGGCTTGGAACAGCTTTGTCGCAGTGGTTCGGGGCTTCCTGGGCAATCACAAGGCCGAAAACTATGTGGAGCTGGTTGAGACTCTGGTGAAGAACTACGGCACAATGGGCTGTAGGATGTCCCTCAAAGTCTATATCCTTGATGCTCATCTTGATAAATTCAAGGAGAACATGGGAGCGTACTCGGAGGAGCATGGCGAGCAATTTCAACAGGATATACTGGACTTTGAACGCCGCTACCAAGGACAATATAATGAGAACATGATGGGAGACTACATTTGGGGGCTGATTCGTGAAAGTGATTTACAGTATAATCATAAATCTCGAAAAACTACTCACTTCTAAATCTTTTGTAGTCATTACTTTAGTATAAATACATGTTAATTTGGATTCATATGTTGTTTTTTTCTGACTTTATGTGAACGTAAAGACACAAATTTGCCCGTTTTCTCATTGGAAATAGGTAAATTTCAAAATATCACTGTCCTGGTCACAAAAGCAAAGTTTGTGGGGAATAATAGCCATTTTCTATACTTTTGAGGCATAAGCAATTAGGAAATAACACTTACTACCCAGGATCAAAAATTGTGTTACATAATGATATCCTTCTGGATCAGGCAGTAAAGAAGCTGATTTAACGACTAAAGCGAGTTTTGTATGGCAACCATGGGATATTGCTCGTGGAAACGTCCTTATTCAGACGAATGGATCTTTTTTTATAACATTGGAATGTTGGCGCTAGACTGGAGAATGCATGTTTTAAATGTTATATTACAAGTCTAAAATTAATATTGTATTTACATATCCGTCATGAGCAGGTACTGTAATCCCTTTAAAAATAATGCATTTGTCACCCACAACGCTCAACAGTTTAATACACACAGCAGTCATACAAAAAAAAAAAAAAAAAAAAAAAAACCTTTTATTTTTAAATCCAGCATTCAGATGTTCAAGGGAAAAGCTTGTCAAAATGAATCTTTACAAAAATGTGTGTGTGTATATATGGGATGTTTTTGGTGAAATCAGGTCAGTTATTGTATTTTGCTTCATAACTGAATATACTTTATATAAAATGCGTAATAATACAGTATACATGGAAATAATGGAAAGACACTAGTATTAAAAAGTCTAATATACACTCTACAGTACAATACAAATTGCACAGAAACTGTAGGCAACGTTCTATCCCTTGTTCTTGAGTATTTTGCTGCCATCAGAAGATAGCCTAACAGCTACTGGCTGCACAACAATGGCAGTATTTAAAATGTCTTGCTCTCGCAACAATTCATTTTTTCATCTTGCGGCTCTCGACCATGTGAAAGTTTTGGATTGCGGCTCGTAGGGTCAGCGAGTTTGGCTACCCGTGCCACAGATGGAGAGGACATGACGTAGCAGCACGACAACATGCTGTCAGTATGCCATGCTTTACGGCAGTTAGAAGCATGGCGAACTTGGAGCAAGATGAGCAGCCACAGAAACTGGACAAATCCTCCGTTCCTGTGAGTAACCTTGTCCAGGCAACTGTAACTGCTTCGGAATCGGTGGCAAAGGGCGCTTTGCCGTGTCTAATTCCGTCCTTTGATGAAGCTTGTAATTTGGTCCGGGCACCATACTCGTGTCTGGTAGTGGACACTCACAGAAGGCACGTTGCTCTGTCTCCAATGTACCTGAAAAAGAAGAAGACCGGAATCCAGGAGCAACTCGGCACAGAGCTGCTCAAATATTCAGAAAGGTACGTGTAACAAATCAACATGCAGTTTATTTCTGTTACAGTAGGGGTTTTCAAGATTATTAAAATGTACGCACGTTCTGTTTTCACCTTTTCCAGTAATTATGCGTGCAATATATTTAAATGTATATATATATATATATATATATATATATATATATATATATATATATATATATATATATATATATATGAATATAATATACCAGACTATATAGTTTTCTATATTATATATATTGTATGAGACCAATAACTGCTGCAAACCACCCTAACCCAGACCTCTGTAGTTTCCCTACCAATTACCTCAAAGTTCCCCCAAAGTCACCACAAACATTCTTTAAATACTCAAATAATACTGCAGTACTTCACAATAATATTGTTTTACATGTTTATATGAATGAGGATACATCAGAATGAATGGATTTGTGTACAACACTGGTAATGGAAATAAACACTGCGAACTTATAACATCATGATCTGAACTATGCTTAATTGAGAAGGAGTTAGAACATGTTGAGTTCTGGTGTAGGATCGATTTCTGTACCCCCCTGCTCATTATGCGCATGTGCAGAGCGATTTCTAGTCACTACCATAGAGATATATAGAACTAGATCCGCCAACGGCTGACAGTGAGATTTCCGTCCGCCATCTTGGATGCTTATAGGTCTGCCGCTGAGAGCGCTGTAACCAATGTAAACAGGCAGATTCCCGCAGCGTTATTCGGGGTTTAATTTATTTAACTTCAATAAAACTGTATTTTTAAACATGGATATTAAACTATGAATTTATTCTCCAAATCTCGTAATGTCTAGTTAATGTTTCTATTTAGTTGCAAAAACAAAAATCAAGATATACACATAGCCTAAAATTCTATATGTAGCAAAGGTTGTTAACTTACTTAACTGCCTGTGTTTCTATCTACAGATAGTGTCCTTCAGTGCTGTAATAAATCTCCTTATGTGTGTGTGTGTGTATTTGTGACATATGTGTATTGTATATTATAATATATATAAATATATACTTATATAATATATATATATATTATATATATATATATATGATATATATATATATATATATATTATATATATATAATATATATATATATATGATATCTATATATATATATATATACTGTGGATGAACTGCTCACTAGTGACTAACCTGTGTGGTCCAAATACGTATTCATCTGGATGGAAGCACAAAACACAGCATAATTTAGATCTTTGGTCTGAAGCTGACTTGCTATACGATATAAAACATGTTTTTGCTGCACATTTCTAAACCATAGAGAACAGAAATTAATGTTTACTGGAATAATACATTTTTATACATTAACGTGAAATGTGTGTAATTAAACCGGACATTTCGAGACAGAACAGGATTTTAAATGAAATAAATATTGTTAATCCGTATCAGTTTCAAAATGAAATCGCGGATATTTGACAAAGCGAAACTTTTGTTAAGAATGTTTTACAGTATTCATTTATAGCCAATACATTACAATGTTACAATAGTACGTAATAAATTACTGTAATAAATGTTCTGCAATTAACAATATATTTTTAATACTGTTTCAGAGCTGTTGTTTGTTTATAAATAATTTTTATCACTCAGGAAATCTGGTAACACTATAATGACCCAGATGTGTTATTTGTATTGTATATAATGGATTTTGTATTAGTTGTCATATATATTACAACTAATACATATTATATGATGTACATAATATATACAATACAAATACATCGTATAATATCTGATTATATATACTGGAAAGCAAAAGGGGGGTGGGTGTATGTCTTGTAGGCTATTTGTATATCTTGATTTTTGCAACTAAATATATCAATTAACTCGACATTACGAGAGTTGGTGAATAATTTAACAGTTTAAAATCCAAGTTTAAAAATACAATTTTATCGAAGCTAAATAAATTAAACCCAGGAAAACGCTGCGGTCTACCTGCCTGTTAACATTGGTTACAGTGCTGTCAGCGGCAGACCTATAAGCATTCTGGAATATTGGAAGGTACACACACATGTAGTTCGGTATTACAGCGTCCACACTTCTGATGCGATCTAATTTAGAACCAGACTCGAGTCTCCCTTCTGAGTCCAGTTCTCGAATATGGTATTAAATGTTGCACAGTGTATACGCTAACTGCAATTATGTTACTGGTATGTTTGTTACTTTAAGTACTGTATTTGTTTAATGTTTGTTCTACCCGGAGGTCGCGTTAACGTGAAATTTTGCGTCCTAGGCGCAAAATGAATACATTGGATGGAAAAATATTTTGTCATGCGTTTTCACGGGACCCAGACATGCATATTCGCGGTAATTATTACACTGCAGTAATGACTCTAAAATAATTGCTTGTGTAAAAAACAAACAAACAAAAAAAAAAAACGTTCTGCAATAGAACAGCATTGATTAAGGTACACTCCAGACCTGTAGGTGGCAGCAATAAGCCTCATATTTGGCTTTGCGAGCAATAGTAAGGATATTTACTTTTAGGCCCTGTCCACACTACATAACCGATCTCGAGAACCGTACTCAAAAACGTTTTAATTAATCCAGCTTAAACTTTAGCGTTCCCACTGAAGTACCGTTTCATGTATGTCGGGCGTAATATTTTTAATCAGGTGACAAATTTAGCTGATTCTCTTTCATAATAAAACTCAGAAAAAAAACTGTTAATTGCAAAACTCTTTGCTTTTACCATCATATCTTGCCTGAGCCTAATTCTGGCCCCTTTTCATTTTATTTCAAACAAAGCTGACAAATGACGTGAGCTGTTCATCCCGGATCCTACTTTTAACTTGCATTTCATTTTTGCAGGTGCCTAATTTAAGGTTGTGCTTGTTATTTTCCGCACTAGTTTAACAGGAATGCCTTTACAGATTCTTTTAAGCATAAAAATTAATACCCAGTGCAGTGTGTACACTGACAGCAAGCCAGTTGTCAATCGGAAGTTTTTTTGCTAAGCAGTCAACATGTTTAGAAAAAAAAAAAAAAAAAAAAAAAAAAAATCCGTTCTTATGATTTTGAATGGGAGATGAAGTATCTGTGGCTTATCGAGATGGCAAGATGTACCGTGTGTGAAAGAGCTGCTAGGCAAAAAACCCCAAAAAACAACCATACCCACGGATATACAGTTTTTCAAGAATCTTTGCTTAGACACGGCAACACTGTTATTGGAATGCAGAAAAATATTAAAACACACCCTGATAAAGGCAACAAACAGTGCTTAGAGTCCCGTCTCGTTGTCACGAGAATGGTCTACTGTTAGTATATATAACAAAGAAAAAAGTGTCTGTTTATATGTACAGCTATACACAGATAGATTTTTTTTAAACAACTACATGCCATATAGTTTAAAAGTTCATAAAAATGTATCAAAATGCACATCCGTGGAGTTTATTAGCCTTTGTGTTAAAATGTATATTTGATGGATGGGATGCAAAATTTGGGGCACAGCGTTTCAGTAACGCATGATAAAAAAAAAAAAAAAAAAAAAAAAAAGCTAGTGGGACCTCTGTGTACCGGCATGTATTGTTTTCATATTAATGAGTTCAACCATTTAAGGACTTGACACAGTGGCTGGAACTGTATGCAGGAATAGTGTTTGGAGGCTGAAGTTAGTCTTTGAAAGCAAGACTTGCAGTTTATTTTTATACGTTTTTTTAAACAAACAAAATAATAACGCCTCACAGGGCACATAAAGAAAAAGCCTAGCTCTACACAGCACTAACTAAACAACTAAGCTGCTTATCCAACAAACAAAACTTCTCATCAGGAACCAAAGACAGGGTTACTTTCTTTATTCAGGGATCTTTCTTCTTCACAGACCATGTATATTTTACTCGCCCTTTGTCTCTCAACATGTCTCCATACTTGCGACCCCCGAGCACAGACAGACACACCTTATATCCCTGCCTGATTAGGTAACTGGAGACAGTTTGATCTCAGCTGCTCCTACTAATTAGCTAGTTAAGCAGAGAGAGAGCTGGCTCTCGATGCCTAGTGGACATTCGGAACATAGCCATCTATTTTTAGCAGCTTTCTGGGAACAGCACCTTCTTCAATTTTAAGCTAGTATACCTGCTTTCTAAAACAATCCCACACATCTTGTAACAGGACTCTTTACAAATACAAAGCCGTCTACAGCCATCACAAACTTAATTTCCAAATTAAGTATACACTAGGTACAACTTGGCAGTTGGCAGCCCAAATTTCTTGCCACCCAAGCAATACAGTTGTTCAGCAAATAGCCCAAAGCAAGATGCTGTCGAATTTTTAACACCATGGGCTTTGTGTAGCCATACAGATACTACACAACAATGTTGCAACATTGTCATCTTTTATAATAAAGCAACATGACATTTGAGTCCCAGCTCTCAGTAACAAAGTTGGATTATAAAAATGCCATTGACTTTGCTTTTGTTCTGTTTCAGTTTAAAGGGAGTTCCTGTTGCATATGATAACATAAGAGTACTGGGCCAATACGGTGACATTTATGACGATCAAGGCTATATTCATATGAATATAGAAGCAGACTTTGTTATCTTCCGACCCGATAAAGGAGAAAAGCTTGTGGTATGTATAATGATCCATTTTTATCGAAGGCTACGGGTGGTTGAACACTTCTGAAAACAAGACGACGTTTTATTTATACACAGGTTGTGACCAGTTGTGCCATTGTTCATATTTCTCAAAACTTTAAACTTTAGTGTTAAACATCTTTAGTAATATTAGAAATGTTAAGCCATCATAAGCCTTCCACTAGACTGCTGACCTTTTTTATGATGCCTTACAACACTGTGGATGAGACTACATGCACAGATTTATGTACATGAAGAAATACTCCTACCGTAAACACACTACAGCTGGCGACCGTATTTGGCTTGCATTTCTTAGTGGCTTAATGTTTCTAAAATCCTGGAATGTTTAACACTTGCAAAACCTTGAAACTCAAAACTGAATATCCCTAGTTGCTTGGGTTGCATGGGAATAGGTGCATTTCCCTTGAAATCTTTGAGAAATTAACAAGCCTCCTGTGTGTTTGCAGTACTACATCTGCACACAGAAAGTGAACAAATTCTTAATGATTTGTTCATTAATTCTGGATATCTTTACTATATTTCTAAGAAGGCTTCATTTGTATATCTTTTTTTTAAATTACTGTTTATTTTGTATCATTTCTTTTTCCAGGGAATTGTTAACAAAGTAGCCCCCTCTCACATAGGATGTCTGGTGCATGGTTGCTTCAATGCTTCTCTTCCAAAACCACATAAGATGTTCAATGAAGCCTGTCATGACTCTGGACTGAAGGTTGGAGACAGGCTGGAGTTTGAGGTGTACCAGTTAGACGCTGATGTAGCTGGTGTTCTTCTTATTAGAGGAAAACTAGATGAAAACAGGTACATTTAAAAACATGTTGTTTGAGAATTCCTCAGCTAGACTGATAGCCATTGCAACAAAACCTCATGCATGCCATGAATTTACAATGAATTATAATGAAACAGGCACCACGAGGAGGAAAGAATCAGTAATGCAATGACCATTGTAACAATTAGCTTACCAACAAATTAGACTTGGTTACTATTCTGGTGGGGATCACTTTTTGTTGTAAATAATGGTATAGAAACATTTTTTTATAGTCAAACACATTTTACTAAAATGTCACTGGATCTGAGCAAAAATGAATTGGTAAAACAGTATTCAAATGCAAAATAAATACATTTTTAAGTAATGTTTTTTTCAATGTGTACTGTCTACACTAGTATACAATAACTCATCAATATAATCTGTTTTTTGTTATATTTGTGTGAATTACTGTACATATACAGCACATTGTAGTGTAAAGTTATAAACATACAAAATCGTGTTCTGTATGGTGTATTCTGTTTATCAGGATATGTCAATACAGTACACCTTTATACAGCAACTTGATATTTAGGCAAACACAAGTTCTAAAACTGTATCCAATTTGCATGAATAGTGCTAAAATGCCTTAAATAAAATGTTATAACTGCATTTTAATAAATGTACAGTGGGTGCAATATCAGTTTTATGACAGTAGGTGGCAGCATTGATAAACAAGAATTACTGTTTTCTAAAAGGTTTAGCTTAGACAGACGCTGATATTTTCAAGCATTCCTTTTATAGTCAGGGTTGTCTCAAGCAGTTGTGTTTTTATCCTAGTTCCTACAAGGAGCCCCACCACTTGTACATCAATGCTTTAAGCCCTGATTTATCTTATCTGTAGTTGGAACAGGCTTTGGGTTGGCAGTAGATATTGAAGCCTTTCCCATTTAGTTCACTAGTTTGTAAAACAAATGCTTGTGACCTCAACTTGTTTTCTTGTGAACATGAAACTACAGTTACTAATTTGGGTTTTTGGTGAATCTCTTTGAGAGCTTTTGCATTTGGTGAGCTACTCTTCCAAACTTTTTATAGAAAAGTTTCTGCAGGACATGATTGAAGCCCTGGCATTGGGCGGGGGAGGAGAACATGGCTTTGCATCCACTCCTGTAGTCAGTATATCAGCTTGAAGATAATTTTTACTAAAGAATGGAATGTCTACTGTCAGTGCTGATTGACTGGATGCCACTTGGCTAAAGCATGCTTAGTTATTGCTTTGATTTAAAGGCGAATAATTCATATTTTTCTTGGTTTTATTGCTCGTTGTCTAATATAACAAACCCTTACCCACTTATATTCCTACTTGGTGCACTTAAATGTAACAAAATTGCATTCTCAGGGGCATTGTAATGATTTTATAAAGTAAAATGAACCTTATTTTAATAATAATAAAAAAAATGTTTAAATTTTTTTTTTTTTTCATTAATAGTGTCCGAGGAAAGCTTGTGACACAGCAAGAAGAATGCACTGTGGATCAGGACAATGTGGATGGGGAATCACATGCCATTGAGGAAACGCCAAGGAAAAAGAAGAAAAAGAAAAAAGAGAAGAAAAGGAATAAAGAGGACTTGGAGGCTTCAGTGTGTACCGATAACATTTTTGCAGACCGCACAGTGAACAAGGAGGTGGGAGCAATGCCAGAAGGCAGCAGTGTGAATGGAGACAGCAGTGTGAATGGAGGCATCTCGGATATGCCTAAAAAGAAGAAAAAGAAAAAGCTGGACAAAGAACTAGAGCTAGCCTCGCAGACTGAATTTCATGCTAGTGACTCTAGTGGTTGCTTGAGTCACAGTAAAAGTGGTAAGAAAAGGAAACTATCTGACAGAGAAGGAGACTTAATTGAACCTACTCTAGCACCAAGAGCCAAAAAGAAAAGACAAGATTGAAGGGTTTTACTGTTCATTCTGATGGTGCCTCGTTTCAAATTGTGTTTCTGAACAATTTTTTTTAATCTAATGTAGGAGGGCTTATTATATTTTCTAGGTAATTAAGACATTAATACCCTAAAGTCAAGTTAATGTTAATTGTATTCAGATTTATTTCTAAACTTTCACCTAATTTAGTGCCTGATCAGAAAAGGTTATTACATTTACAGTATACATGAGGCAGAGCAAAACCAATTTCATGTATTCATGTATTAATTTACTTTTTACTAGAAATACATCCTAAACTGTCATGGGGGAGGGGGGGAGAAACCTATTTTTGGAATGTAATTGTGGTACCTGCAGTTTTATTAAAATATTGAACTTGGTTTTGTATGGAGTAACAGCAGCACACGCCTATAGAGTATGTCAACAGTTATACTAAAAATAAGAAATGTTAATTAGTGTCAGTAATAAATATTGCCTCCTCAAATGTAGATTTGCCTTGGAGTAATGTGTCCTGTAATGTCATTGAATCCCCCTAATTGTGTGCCGCAGATCTATCTGATGTATATTTCAAGCCAGTTGTGTAGTTGCATATTGAAGTGCCACCCTTTCTAATGAAAGACTCAGGAGAGTGTGGTGTATATATTCATCACTATTGATTTATGGCACATGAGAGTGATATGCATGAAAATGAGATGTGTGAATCCTAGGTTCAGTGAGGGTTAAAGACTGTAATCAAATACAATGTGAACAGAGGTTATTGTAAACAGATGTGTACAAACTGATTAATCCCTGAATAAAGGTGGCATAAGTGTATTGGTTGCTTTACAAGTTTTAGTGACCTTGTTTCCAGTCATTTGGAGTTTTATTATGTTAGCTGTAAATCTATAAATATCATGTTTCCACTAATTGGATTGGAAAGACTTTAAATGGGCTTGTACCTGTTTTTTTTTTTTTTTTAATGGCCCATTATTTTTAAAAACATTAACAACTTTCATCCAGGTAACCCAGTGGGCTTATTGATATGTAGGATATGACTAAGTTTGACTGTTTCCTATGAAGGTTGTAACAACAGCTGCACTCGCACTGTATGTGCAGCCAGGATTTAAAAACCAATAGCTGTAACCACTTCTAAACACTTCTGTGTGTGTGCAGCTAGTGCTGCCCTAACTATTGTAATAGTTCTGTAGCATTTTAATATCAATTAGTAAATAGGAAGTAAATATATATAAACTAAAAATACATAACATTATATATTGCTAGAATAATGCATTTCTATTGTGCTATAGCAGGTAATGTCACTGCATTTCAAATATAAAAATAACAAATATGCATCATCAAACACTAAGGCATAAATATGGCTCTTCAATATGCATTATTATTTTTTTCCTTTTTTTAAGATCAGTAGATTAATTCAGGAAATGTTAGTTCCAAAGAAATGTCCCAGACTCAAGTCCATGATAAGCATGTGCTGGTATCCTGGGTACTGGTTGCTGTTGGTGTGGTTCACCTCTTGCATGATCCTAAACTTATGGTTGATTGCATCCTGCCCCATTAACAACCTCTTCAGACAACCATTCTCTCTGGCAGATGGTGTTTCCTGTGCTGCCATCCAAGCAGGGAAGGTTTGGACACAGCCACATGACTTCCCAGACAGTTCTGCGGTCGCCATGATCATGACAATTCCTGCTAGTGGAGCACCGAGACGAGGGATGAAATAAAGCTATGATTTAACCAAGGCCTTGCTCCATCCCATTTCCCCAAGCATCTTGGTGAAACTTTTTTCAGATACAGAAACTACATTTAAGGATATCCTTCTTTCAGAAGGGATAGCCTAGGCACATAGTGGAGCATTTTGGTATTGTTAGTTCTGATATTGTCTAGAATGCAACCCTTTTACTATTGAATAGTCTGTAATACAAACCCTTTACTATTACATATATTGCATACTGTAATGTTCTGCACTGAATACTACAGATTGATATGTATGGGGCTGGAAGCATTACACGTAGTATGATGGGTTACCAGGGGGCTTGGGGCTTCGTTTTAATAGACGATCAATAACTCAGGATAAGCAGGATTTTCAATCGGTAGTCATTTTTCTCTATTTTGTTTCCATATAAACAATGACTTTCATTTAAAAAATACCAGAATATATTATTAAATGACATAAAAGGCCCAAGTATAACCAGGGTATATCATTATTTCACTGCAACCTTTAATGTGATGTGAATTAAATGAAAAGCGTGGTTGACTGTCATCTGGTTGTAAAAGCAGTTCCCTGAATTCTCACAATTAACTCATATTGACTTTAACAGGTTTTGCAGTCCCAGCTCTTAAAGGTCGAGGGTATACAGTTTCTATTTTTACATATACAGGAAACGCACAGTGCTGTTCCAAACCCCAGAAATGTGCTGTGAATCAGAATGGAAATTCCCCAGGAAAACCAACGTTTTGGCTGAAATTCCATTTTTAGATTTACCAGTTGGAATTGCCTCCCACCTTTAAATTAAACAAATACACATTATGTGCTCATATGTTAACCCTATCAAAATTAATTTCCAGGTTCACTTTTGTTGTAATTCCTTGACTGAAAGTACAGGGCCCAGCCTCAAGTACTCTTGAATACTTTATAATCAGTTAAGTGAATCTTCCCATTAAAGAAGCACCTAACTTTAATTCCTAAAACATTTGGTCAGTATCAAAGATGAGTACATGCAGTCAGCTCTCCAGATAAAAATTGAATAATTTACTCTCCAGTTTAGACACTGGGCCCTATTTAGTACCATTTGCAAACCCCTAAGGCAATTGTAAAACACTTATGCGGACAGTTAGAGCACCAAAATCAGGCACAGTGTGGGCAAGCAGACATTGCTCACCTATGTGATTTAGCAACCGTGTTTTAGTGCTGACCCGGCACGTTGGCGTTAGTGCTGGACATGGGCTAAACTTTAGGGCAGCGTCCTCATTTATATACAAATGTTTACGATTTAGAAAACCGTCGACAGTGTTTACGTTTGTGTGAAAACCAGGTCTGAACGACTATAAATACCACTGAAACTACCAGGGAAACAGGCAAAGAAAAGAGAAAAAATAAATTCAAAAAATGGAGTGCGCACTAGATTTCTATG
Source organism: Polyodon spathula (assembly GCF_017654505.1). Classification (NCBI taxonomy): domain Eukaryota; kingdom Metazoa; phylum Chordata; class Actinopteri; order Acipenseriformes; family Polyodontidae; genus Polyodon; species Polyodon spathula. The sequence continues at coordinate 89,073,561 of NC_054536.1, read as the reverse complement.
TGGCCTAGCAGAGAGGAGGAGACATCCCCAAATTATTTAGAAGTTATATGTCTTTTCTGAACCTCTTTGACACAACGTATGCAGCAGTTTTGCCTCAACAGACAAACAATCACTGCCATCTGCCAATTGCCAGGCTGACCTGGAAGGAGGCATGCGGACAGCACAGTGTTTGCCTGTAGCACTAAGAGTATCCACTGCACTAACGTTTTATTACAGGTATGTTATTTAAACAGTTGCAGCAACATATGGGGACATATGATGATAGGTTAGGCATGTAACCCCAGTTCCCTGAAAGAGAAGATGACTGCCAATGATACTTTTGGGATATGCCTGCTTGTCATGTATTCACTGAGTATTTTATATCAAAGCTGCCAATAGGCCCCTCCGCAGAGTGACTTCCTTGGTCCTGCCTCAGCGAGGTAATGAATAGTCACTGCGTGGAGATATCAGTCTCTTTTGCACTGAACCCGCAATTGCAAGTGATGCGCATCGCAAGGTTGGCAAGGTCGTCTTCTCTTTCAGGGAACTGGGGTTACATCCATTCGAAGATGACCACCAATGATACTTTTGGGAAAGTATACTAAAGCCGTCGTGAGGGAGAATGAGTAGACAGCATCCGAGGGACATCTCGCTACTGCCATCTAGTGTTGGTGGTGTGAGAGTGCAGCCTCAAGGACCCTAGTGCCCATTAACCCTTTGCAGTCCTATGTCGGACCAGGTCTGACATTAGTTTTCCCTTTCCCGTCCAATATCGGACCCTGTCGGACATCATCAAAAAGAAAACCTTTCAATGGCTGAGTGAGACCGAAAAAAAAGGAAGTATCTCAGCCCCATCCACTACAGAGATAACACAGACACATTAAATCGGCAGAACCTGGTAAATGTATGCAGGGTAGTCCAGCTAGCCGCAGTACATATATCTGTCAACGAGGCACCTCTGAAGAGGGGCCATGATGTAGCCACACCTTTGGTTGAGTGCGCGGCCAGGAACATGGCATGCAAGTATGACTGCTAGGTACATTTTCAATAGAGGAGGATTTACCTGCCTCTAGTAGATCTTGCAGAAACTGTAATATAACTGCTATAGGGCAATACACAGGATCATGGCCCCCAGCCATGCACCAGTCTAGAAAATATTTCCACTTATAAGCGTACAACGCTCTTGTGGAAGAAGCCCTAGCACTCTGCCTTGTATTCACTACTGCGTTTGAGAGCCCTAGGGCAGACAGATGGTCCCATTCTGGGGCCAGACCCACAGTTGGAGTCTGCTTGGCTCTGGGTGCCAGAGGGTGCCTTTTGCCTAACTAAGGAGATCTATAAATAGACTGTACACTGCACCAGTGTTAACTGGCTTTTTGCATCGTTGAGGGTGAGACTCAGCCTTGACAGACGCTCCGTCACAATCGCTGTGTGGGCCACTGCTCCTTCCTGGGACTGGGAACAAATCAGCCAGTCGTCCAGGTAGTTCATCATGCTGATCCCCTGCAGCCACAAGGGAGCTAGGATTGCATCCATGCACTTTGAAAATGTGCGGGGGGCTAAGGAGAGGCCGAATGGCAGCACAGAGAACTCGAAGACGCTCCCCTGAAAGGCGAAGCAGAGATATTTCCTGTGTGCCAGATAGATAGGAATGTAAAAATACGCATCCTTCAGGCCCACTGTTGTAAATCAGTTGCCTGGCCAGACAGACTGGACAATGTAACAATGTGTGACCATCTGGAACCTCCTTTCCCTCAAGAACCTGTTGAGATGTCTCAGGTTTAGGACTGGGCAAAGGCCACCGTCCTCTTTTAACACCAAGAAATACCCCGAGTAGAACCCCTCTCTTAGAGGTTGTGTTCTATGAGACGGATAGCTTGTTTTTGAGTAGTGCTTCTACCTCTTGTTTGCGGGCCAAGACCTGGAAAGGGTCATTCACAAATGTGACTGTGATCCCTCGAAAAGGAGGAGGTCCCCAGTGGAATTGCAATGTACGGTGGCGAGCATCCAGGCATCTGAGGTGCAATTGCGGCAGTAGTGCAGATGGTGTTGTGCGAATGGGGCTCCTGCTGGGGCTGCTGAGGCTGTGGCAGAGGCTGCCTGGGGCAGCTCCTGTGGAACTGTCTCCCTGGCGCTGGTGAGCTGGGGCCCCATGTCCAGTTTATCTCCATCCTTGCTGACGGCCCCTTGTGTTCGCTGCCATGGAGGCCTGGAGGCAGTGCCTGAGGTAGCCCCGTGGTGCCATAGAGATCGCCATTTGGCCCTTCAACTCAGCAGGATCCCTTGCCTGGTCCGCATTTCTAGCTTCTTTTCTGCCTCTCAAGGGAGTTCTAAAGCGACTGCAGGGGCGCCGTGGAGCCTGTACACCAGAAATACTTTACGTAGAGCTTGGAGGGTGGGGAGGAGAGGCCTGGGATCCCAAAACTGATGATGGCTCTCCTAGGCATCGAAGCACTGAGGCACCTAGGCTATAAAGCACCAGGGCAAGAATCCACCAATGTCGGGAAGTGTTTGAACACAGAGGCGTCGAGGCACTGAGGCTCTGAAGCAACAAGGACCCCAGGGTACTGCGGGCATCGAGGCCTAGACACTGGGGTGCCGAAGCACCGAACACCAATCATTGAGGATAAAGCACCAAGGTACTGGGCTGAATGTCTTTGTTTGGGGTGCTTACAGTTACAAAACCAGGCATAGCTTGCAATGGTGTGGAGCCTTCAGACAATTGTAGTGTGATCACATGACCAGTGCAGCGCGAAGCTTGCAGTGGAATGGGGCATCCAAGATGGCGTCCAGACCGCATGGAGCACACAACCAGTGCTGCACATAGCTTGCAAACCTGGAGAAGGGGGAAAGACAGACAGAAGAAAAGAAAACACCTGTTTTTTTTTTAACATTTTTTTTTTTTTTTACCCACGAACACAATGCCTTATGAGTAAGTGGTGATGCATGCGATCTCCTCAACATTAAGGCCAAGGCCCAATGGAGGAAGGACGCAGTTGTCATTTATTTATTTATTTTTAAACTGCAATGCAGTTGTTCCACGTCACCTTTTTTCTGTGACTATCGTTCGGAGGTTTTTTTTTTTATTTTTATTTTTTTTAAATGTAACAAAAACAATAGTAATCAATGACCTGTAGGAGCGCTAGGCCGCACACTCCAAGTGGGAGTAGTGAAGTCACCCAGAGCCTTCGAGTCAACAGCAGATGCAGAGCGAGGCTAGACTCGCTGGAGGGCTGTGTTCTCTCTTCTCTTTTTTACAGCTGCAAAAAGCAAAGGAAAATTATAGTAAGGAACATGCAGCAAGCTGCAAAGGTTAGAAAGCAGCCTACAATTGCTAGGCAATGTAGGCTGTTGAAGAAAAATATTATTATTTTATTCATTTATTAAATTTTTTTTAAACAAAACGTGGTTACATAGCGTTAGCTCAGCCTTCATTCGCCGAGTTTCTTAGTCTGGGGAAGTGGCCTACTTCCAGTAATTAATTGCAAGGGAACTCATAAAAACTTCAATCACAACTCGAAAAAGGTTAGAGTTATACTCACCTTACCTACCTGTCTGTGAAAGGCAAAAGAGACTGACGTCTCAGTGCAGTGACTATTACCTCGGGGGGAGAGACCGAGGACATCACTCTGCGGAGGGGCCTATTGGCAGCTTTAATATAAAATGCTCAGCGAATACTTGACAAGCAGACATATCCCACGCTATATTTTTGTAATTTTACTATTTAGGGAGTGCATTAACTTAAATAAATTAAATTAATTAGAATACAAAATGCTTTGTTAACAAGTCAGAAAATGACAGCTTATTTGTGTTTAATGAAACTTTATTAATAAATAGTATAATACTATTAGCATTAAAATGTAAATGTATAAGTGTGTTGTTTTGACAAAATAATTACATTAAAACTGACAAGAAAAAATTAACTGCATATCATGGACATCAGAGATTATTGCCTATCTCTGGGATCTTGGTGAAAATAAAAGTCTACAGAGCTATTGTATTAAAACAATGTAGTTTTTTTCTGTCCATTTTGTACCCTTTAAAGGACTTTTGAGCAACACATGCATATCCCCGCTTGTTAATCTATTACTGTGATAAACAGCATAAATCGAAAAGCACAAGAACACATTCTCAAGGAAATGTATTGCCAGTGGAGCCTTTAATGCACCTGGCTCTGCGCTTTTATCATATCACCTGACAGGACTGACACTTTTAGCCCAGGCAGCGTTTAGTTTATCTCGTCAGGGTCTTTGAGCAGTCACTGGAAAACTTTCAACATTGTGCTTGAGAAAATTTCAGCAGACTGATAGATCTGTTTATTTTGCTTTAAAAAAAAAAAATAAAAGAAAGAAAAGTACACTGGTTTCCGTAATATGCTTCCCGAGCAGTTTCCCCACAGGTTGAGAGACATAAAGTTTTGACTGCAGTTCTTGGGATCTTTGCCAGAAACGCTCATATTTTGAATTGTTTTCACTTTGTTTTTCCACCACCTAAATTTTTTATTGACTTGCCTGCTCTGATAGCTAAGTGTGCACTTGGAATGATTAATATAGTGTGGGGGCTGATGAAATAAATCTGTTATAATGACCATGATGTACAACCTCATATATAAAGGCTGCCAGAGGCGTATTGCTGTGGTAACCTTCTGACATGAAACAGATTCTACTGTTTTTGAAATCTGTGAGGTAAAAACAAAAATTGGAATGAAGAGTACATTTATCTTTACTTTTTTTTTTTTGGTATAACTTAGTGTAGTGGAAATATAATGGTAGGGACATGCTTTAATAGTTATTGTTGGGCAATTCTACAGTAAGATGGTCCTGTGAACCTCAATATATCAAATAAAATACGTTTTATTGAATATGTTTCGTTTGAGTCTTGGTAAAAAAAAAAAAAAAATCGCCCCTACTCAGAGTTTACAGCATGTGTTCTTTTAGTTTTAGTATAATTAGTACAAAAGATAAAACAGAAAAGGTTTGACCAGCACTCTCCAGATCTAATGAGATGTATCTGATCATTCAGTTTGCTTCAGCACTTTTTGGATGTAAGTGATATAACATTGCTGATACATTGTCTGTTCTCACTTTCAGTATTCTTGTTCTCATAGAATGCCTCAGACTTTAAGTGAAATACCATATTCCCCACACAAGTGAAGAAAACCTCATAACTCACCACTGCCACAAGCACAAGGGAATTCTGCTGACTGTGTACTAGCGCTGTACTGCATGCAAAACATGTTAACATTTTAAAAAATGAACAACAACAACATAATAATAATAATAATAATAATAATAATAATAATAATAATAATAATAATAATAATAATAATAATAAGTATTATATGTTTAATTAATTAATTATTAATTTCGCCATCATAACCCCACCTACATTGTAACACATATACACAAAAACATATTGCTCCATATTTACATTATATGCTTGTAAACTCTTAGCTCTCTCTCCCTCTAACTATGCAGATAATCACAAGTTGTTGTATTCTGATTATGGAACTGAGATATAGGTCAATAAGGAATATAGAAAGCATTGAGCTATATCTCAATGCCTTCAGACCATGGCGGAGGCAATCTCAAGTGTTGTACCTTCAGAGCTCGCTGAAAACAAGCATGATGTGTGCATGATGATAGTTATGGATGCAGTAAATTAGTTGATTTATGGACAGGACCCTAAAATGACATTTGATGGAACAGAATAGCACACGTTTACACAGAGCAGACTACAGTAATGGGATTAGTCTAATTTCCACGTCATGTCTAATTATATACAAAAAGAAGAAGAAAAAAAACATCTTGCATTAAATTCCTATTTTATTATTAAGATTTTTGGTTTAGTAATTTGAACAAAAAGCACTGTTTTCTAAATGTAACTGACATATAAGAGTAGTCTCAATTCCCAAGTGTTTATCTAATTATATACAGAAGAAGAAAAACAAAAACAAAACATCTCATCAAATTCCAAGGTTTTATTACTAAACTTTTTGGTTCAGCCATTTGAACAACATGCACTCTTTTTGAAATGTAACAGACATCTGATGGCTAGGTCGAAGGACAATATAAACAAATGTCTGAAAAATAATAAAACTACAAAGCAATTAGCAGTTGGGAACACTTCTAGTACAATATGCAGCTGGGTTGGTGGAGACTTTGTTAATTCTGTTGGCAAGGCATTAAGCAACGTGGCAGTTCTGTGATTCAAGGTTTAAGAAACATTTGGCTGAATGACATGCAGGCCATTTCCGAGTGTGAGCACTTCTTCTCAGGGTGTTTAGGTTGCCATTAAAGAGAGGCCCAGCATTACTCAGAGTTGTCAGGGAAGCACAGGAAAGAAGAAACCCAACGCTAAGAGAAATATTGTGGCTTAATGAATTCCAGTAAATTGCAGAAACTCCAATAATAATAGTAAGTGGGTAGGGAAAATACAGAAGCGATTACTGTTCTATTCTAGAACAAAAAAAAAAAAGAATGGTGAAGGAACTAGTCTCCCACAAAAGAGAACTGTGGTACAGATCCCCAAGACATACGTCAACACAAAGTATTTCTTTCGGCACTGTGGAAAGAGAGCATCCAACAGCTCTATTTTAAAAAGCACACAATCAACCTTTGATGGATGTCCTTCCAGTGCTTAGCAGGGCCAAAAGCTTAGATTTCAAAACCGCTCTAGTATTATGTGTACAGTAGCTGTAGACATTGTTTATTGATTTATTACAAGTGTTGTTGCCACTTCTTATTTTAAAACTGTGACATATGAGGCACTAAGGAGTTAGCTATGTAAAAAAAAAAAAAAAACACTTGGTGTGGGTTTTCTTAACTATGTCTTCCTGTTTAGTTTTACATTGTTTAGATTTACATTGTATCACTTTGTGTCACTCTTGTAAAGTTTTAAGAACCCCTGTGGCCTCAATATAGCTCTCTGAATCTTATTCAAATGGGTGCGATGAACCTGCCCCTTGCAGCACCATACTTCTAGTGGATATACGAAATATAATATTTGCTGTTACTGTTGTATTTGTGGGAGGTGAATGTTTGGCAGATTGGAGGCTGGGCATGGTTCTGAGAACTCTATTCAGGCGACAGGCATGCTTAAAGTTTAATTAACATTGTATTTATTTACCTGAGTTCCACTCCGATGTGTAAACGTATGGAATAAGTCCCTGCACAGTTTGAGTTTGCATGTTATCCAGCTTCCTGTCCTTTTTGGTTTCCGGTGTCTCAATGGTCAATATTATTCATAGAGTGGATCATAGAAATGCTGGGACAAGTATTGTAGACTGGCTGGGAACTGACAGCAAACACATGACCAATAAGTCCTTGTTTTCAATAAAAAAAAAAAAAAAAAAAAAAAAAAACATACAGACGAATCCACTCACTTGCAACGAGTGCTTATGGCTGGTGAATTAGCAACTGGATTATAACCTACCAATTTACTTATCTGTTAACCAAATGCTTAGGTAAATAAATAAATAATAAATACAATATTCCCCTCAGTGACTGTGTGCATAATTGTACCACGTTAGGTTTCCTATGTATGTATCTGTTTGTGACATTGTAGCATCATGGTCCAAGTTGTTCCTGGCAGGAAGAGAGACTCAGACACAGAAGCTGCAGGTTTAAGCACTAGAGAGCATGTTCAATCACAAATAGGCACAAACAACATACAAAACACCAGAACAAACAAACAGAGGCACAGTGGCCAAAATAACCAGTTGAAGAAAACAAGACAAACACTTTTAAATACACCCTGTGGTTTCGGACCGAGCCACCACTTTCATGTAAACACAGCACTGTAATCCGCTAAACACCAATTATAGCCATAAACACCAACAAACACTAACCTCGCCTTCTCCACATTAACTTTCTACCCAACACCATTAACGCCCTATTCTTACCCTGTGACTGGAGCCTAATTAATTAATCATCACCTATTCAATTTTATGGCTCCAGCCACATTCCCATTTGTATCTGCAGGGAGGAATTTAACCCCCTCTCTGCAGGGCTTTCAGCCTCCCCCACTGTTTCATAATGTATATGTTTTTTTCAAAGTTTTTTTTCAAATCATTAAGGAATACAATATCTGAAACAAAAACACTTTGGAAAAGTGAAAAAACTGTTATCAAAAGTGCCCAGCCATTAAAAGTGGAGATATCAAAAACACAAAACAAAGTTTCAAGACACGACTGCAGCAATCTTGCCCAGCACAAAGAAAATAGGCACAACTGTAAAACCAATGGGGGTACACAAGGAAGTGCGGCTCCTCTTGATACGGGTTGATGAGTGTAATGCTGTTTGTGGTCCCCACTGGACAAAAAGGAACATTAATTTTTCTGAGAGTTAGCTATGCTGAAGAATAGCCTATATATTTGGTAAAAGTAAAATATAAATAAATACGTACATTAATAAATATTGAAATACATGAATATATTAATCAATACATATACATTTATTTCCTTCTTTATCTATGTTGATATTTATTTATTTAGTTTTCACTATCAGATATAAACAGTGCCATTTAATACTGTATGAAACGAAAATAAATACTCAACTTTTCTTGTTCTATTGGATATTAGTGGAGATTTTTGTACATAAAGGTTGTCATGTTTCATATATTTTTACTTTCAAATTAAAAAATATATTGTAACAACCCTGACAATTGCTTTATTGCAGGACTTGTTCTCTGTTCAGTTTGTCTTGTCTGTCTTTTATGTTACATGTATTATAAGGGGAACTGGTCCCGCCATTACTTAGCTAGTCGCATCACAAATGTCAGTCAATGAGGCACCTCGAAAGAGAGCCCATGACGCAGCCACACCTCTGGTAGAGTGCGTGGCCACCCTCCTAAGTGTGGGTAGGCTGGCATTATTGTACTCGGTCGCCACTGTTTCCACAATCCAATGGGCTAGTCGCTGCTTCGAGAGATCTTGACCCAAGGACCTTTCACCATAGCAAACGAAGATCTTGTCAGATTGATGCAGTGCTTTTGTCCTATCAACATAACCTCTTAATACCCTCACTGGGCAGAGGGAATTCAGTTTCCTATCCTCCTCTGAGTCAAAGGGAGGGGGGTAGAAGGCCTCTAATTCCACTTCCAGTGGAAAGCCATAATCACCTTGGGTAGGAATGTAGGTTTTGTGCGTAACGATAGCCTGTTTCCATTATCCCAAACATGCATACAGGAACCGTGCACAGACAGAACCTGCAGCTCAGTGACCTGTTTAGCGGTGATGGCCAATAAAAAGGCTGTCTTTATAGAGAGATATTTGCTCTATGGAATGTGTAGGCTCAAACGGGGCCATAGTGAGAGCTTCCAGTAGCGGTATTGATGGGAAAGCATACAAACGCGCTTTGGGCAATTTGTTGGCTAGCGTACTGCTCGAAGTTCCAGCGCAGAGCTTCCCAGCATAGGTGAGACATGGTCAGTCGACAGGGTCTGTCGCACTTGGGGTGTAGCCAAAGGCATTGAGCCACGCTTGGATCTGGCGCATGTGGAGTAACCCCAGTTGGATGGCTGATGAAGCTGCGGCTATCAGACCCAATGGTTTTTGGCATCAATTGTCATCTGAACCCTTGTTTAAACAGGACTCTTGAGAATGGCAGCTACTCATCATCTGACAGGTAAGGGAATCCAGCTGGAGACCCAAGTATAACATTGTTGAGGGTGAGACCCAGCCTCAACAGATGCTCCATCACAATTACTGTGTGGTCATTGCTCCTTCCTGCGATTGGGAAGAGATCAACCAGTCATCTAGATAGTTTATCACCCTGATCCCTTGCTGCCGGGGGGCAGCTAATGCAGCGGTGCCTACCTTAACCACATGTAGTCACACACCTGGTCAGCGCGCAACATGCACCAGAGGAGACACACAGGCCAAAAGAATACCAATCCACAAAAAGGGAGACAAAACCGAACCAGGTAACTGCTGACCAATAAGCCTGACTTCTATTATATGTAAACTTATGGAAACTATAATAAGATCAAAAATCGAAAATTACATATATGGTAACAGTATCCTAGGAAACATTCAGCATGATTTTAGGAAAGGGAGATGATGTCTAACTAACACGCTTGTTTTTTTTTTGAGGAAGGAACATCGACAATGGATAATTGCAAAGCATATGACATGGTTTATTTAGATTTACAGAAAGCTTTTGACAAAGTCCCCCATAAAAGATTAATTCTCAAACTGAATGTAGTAGGGATTCAAGGAAATGCATGCACATGGATTACTGATTAGAGGAGAAACCTCAAAATGAAGCGAGGTAACCAGTGGTGTACCACAGGGATCAGTATTAGGTCCTCTGCTATTCTTAATCTACATTAATGACTTAGATTCTGGTATAGTAAGCAAGCCTGTTACATTTGCAGATGACACAAAAATAGGAGGCATGGCAAACACTGATGCAGCAGCAAAGATCGTTTAAAATAATCTAGACAGCATTCAGAACTGGGCAGACACATGGCAAATGACATTTAATAGAGAAAAGTGTAAGGTACTGCACACAGGCATTACAAATGTGCATTATAAATATCTTATGGGAGATACTGAAATTGAAGAAGGAATCTATGAAAAAGATTGGAGTTTATGTTGCCTCAGAAATGTCTTCGTCTAGACAATGTTGGAAAGCTATAAAAAAGGCCAACAAGATGCTTGGATATATTGTGAAAGTGTTGAATTTAAATCAAGGGAAGTAATGTTAAAACTTTACAATCCATTAGTAAGACCTCATCTAGAATATTGTGTTCTGGTCACCGTGCAACAAAAAAGATATTGCTGATCTAGAAGAGTGCAAAGAAGAGCGACCAGAATTATTGCGGGTTTAAAAGGCATGTCAAATGCAGACAGGCTTAAAGACTTGAATCCATTCAATCTTCATTCAAGCATTCAAAATTCTAAAAGGTATTGACAATGTCGACCCAATGGACTTTTTTGACCTGAAGAAACAAGGACCAGGGGTCACAAATGAAGATTAGATAAAGGGGCATTCAGAATACTTTTCTTACACAGAGAATCATGGGAGTCTGGAACCAACTCCCCAGTAATGTTTTTGAAGCTGACACCCTGGGATCCTTCAGGAAGCTGCTTAATGAGATTGTGGGATCAATAAGCTACTAACAACCAAACGAGCAAGATAGGCCGAATGGCCTCCTCTCGTTTGTAAAATTTCTTATGTTCTTATGTCCTTATGGTTTTGAATCCCATGCATGCCAGACCTTTTTTATAGATATAGATATACCTTTTTATACATATTTAATATAAAAATATTTTTTTCAGGCAGATGTTCAATTTTAAAACCAAAATAAACAATTTAATATAACTGATATAGACATCACAATAAGTCTGTTCCCGACTATATTTCCATGTTGACTAAACAAGTCAATTGTCATTAAAACTCAGATGCCCCCCCCCCCCCCCCCCCCCCCCCCCATGAGACAAAATTATTTTAATGTCATTGCTGTTAATGCTTTTAAGTAAAAGCTTACACACAACAACCACACATTCTTGAAATGCGGGGGGCAATTAACTGTACCAGCTTTGCTCATTGTAGGAATGTTGACATTAATGTTTTCTCTCAGCTGTAAAAAGAAAAAAAAAAAAAAAACCCAGTCCAGGCCCCCCAGATTGCCAGGGTCCTGGACATAATTCCTGGTTGGCAACCCTGGAAGTTCCTGGCCCCTCTGTTACAATGAGCAGGGGCACAAGTTTTATCTATTCTCATCATAGACAGACACATTGCTGGCAGAATTGCAGCATTTCATCCCATAGTGAATTTAGTCAAAAAACATCTGTACACCGAACAAACTGGCTACCAACAGGAATAAAAATGATTCAGTTTTCCCTAAAACCTACATTTATTTTTTGTTGGTTTACTCAGGAATATAAAGGTTAGTCTGTCCAATTTAAAACAGAAGTACAGTAAATAATAACCTTTAACGTTAACAAATATTGTTTGTGTCGATTGCAATAATCCATCAGTGTCACTTAAAGCATAGCCCTTTAATGGCAAAGTCCAACCACTAGCACAGTACCTCTATTAAGAAATCCGAGTGGGCTGAAATGAGGCTCCCAGTTGTGCAAACTTGGAAGAGTTCAGGATCCTGGTTCTTCCTGATATTAAATGTGAGTCATCAGTTTACCCACGCAGCAGGCCTCCTCTTTGTTCTGTTTGCTGCGAGCAACACAACATTCTAAAAGGTCTGAGGTTTACAAAAAAAAAAAAGTAATTGGATCATTATTCAAGGTATCTGCATGCCTTTGTGTTTACATGGTATTGTTTCTTCATAAACACTGGTTGTCTAAACAATAATTGTCCCCCTTTTATATACTGTGGAAGATTCATTTACTTCCAGCTGCTCGGGTATCAAGCTGAGAACTGCTCATATGTAAGATGGCAAACAACAATGAAAAGGGAACTCTTGGTTTCTTGAAAGATGGCTATAAAGAAAATCTAATCATTTTTAAAATCCTCTCATTATAAAACAGGTCTTTACTGCCATGTAGATAACAGATGTAGCTGAAATATGGCATGCATTCTAGTGTAACAAAAGAATACCCATTCACCTACTGCAGACACAGCAGAATTGCAACTTATCATTGCAGGACTAGAGTCATTGATTTTCACTGTGGTTCTTTTCAGAAATATAATATCATTGAAATAGTTTAACTAAGAAAACAATGATAGAGATAAGCAAAGCATGAAGATGGAATCACCCGTTTTACATAGACCCAGATAAAGTCCTCTATTATAAATAAAATGCTAAAATTATGAGATGAATAAAGCAGTTGTAATGATAAAATCCGTATGCTAATTCTCTGAACATTTCAGTTGACCTGTGCACATAAGACCTGAGATTTCTTGACTACTTTGGGCAGCAATAACTTTGAAAACATGTATTGCAAATTAAGCAGTTTTGGGAATACACCAGAACACGTTGAACAGGATTCCTTTATAAAATAAAATTGCCACCAAGGGGACACTACTTTGCAGAATGTGAATGTCCCAACGACCTCACATTGCATCCCTCAAATCAACCATGCTTGGGAAGTTGGCACTTTTGAGCAAAAACTGTTTTGGAGGATTTCAGTTTTTTATATTAATGCATAAAGTATCTTTGCAAGGTTTGTGTAGTGACCCATTAAAAAGGAAGTGCTGCATAGCTAAGGTGTTTTTTATTGGTTCATTATTGGGGATCAAAAATACAGATAAATAAATGAGACTTAAAATGTATTTTTTTTTATGTAAACAGAAAGGGAGCTTTTGGATAATGTTAAAAAGGATGCTTGGCAGACACAATATCTATATCATTGTACATTTAACACTACAAAAGTCTATTGCGTAGGAAACATAGCTGTGTTCATTGAATCAGTCTGTCTTTGTGTCAGACTTTCCAAGCCGGTCAAACTTTGAAGTTACACGTGAAAGAAAGAGGTATGTATAGGAGGCTGACGTTTTTAGAGAATGAGCCTAAACGCTGTCTTTGGTGTTGTCCAAATGTTAAAGCCATAAAGCATTAAATGTTCCAGCAGTTTGACCTGTATAACAATACCCTTCAAAGAGTGCTTCTTTCTTGGCATACGCATTTTGATTACTTACATCAAAGAACTTCCATGGAGTTATTAACATCCATGATTTTTTTACAACTACTGCAAGTTTTAAAAGAAAATGTATTACACTTCAGGAACCTTTTTATTACATAATTTAATATAAGCCTTTCTTTCTTTCTTTCTTTCTTTCTTTCTTTCTTTCTTTCTTTCTTTCTTTCTTTCTTTCTTTCTTTCTTTCTTTCTTTCTTCAAAACCTAACTGATGTAGTAAGAAATACTTATCTGCAATTTCTTCAGTCTATCAAAAAAACAAAAACAAATCACACTCACACTCACACACACACACACACACACACACACACACACACACACACACACACACACACACACACACTCACTCTATTTACTATCTATTTACATTCCCAAAACAAACTATTTGACTCAACCCTGTGCGCATTTATTGCTATATAACCCAATGGTTTCATGTCTACTTTTTTATTCACAAAATAGACAGTTATGTTAGTAATTCACTCTTTATCTATTTTACTCATCAGTCTGAAATCTTTTATCACTCACAGTTTGCTGGTGTGATCTGTATGTTATAATGTTGATTTATGAAATGAGTTAATCCTCCAGAGAAGGTGTTGATGAAGCTTTGCAGTATCTGTAAGGTGCTTTATACACACACCAGAAAAATGTAGAATTAGGTCTTTTTTTAACTCTCAATGTGTTCTATTTCTAAGATAATGATTGATCAGTTTTGGTTGCTTGGCACGCTAACACCATACTTTATAATTTTCTGGGCAATAAATAAAAAACAAATATCTCATCTGTAAAAACAGCTGCGTAGAACTATTTCAAAAAATCTATTAGCTTATCTAAGAGTTTATAATGCTACATAGAAGGAAACTATAATATTTCAAATCTCACAGATGGTCTCAGCTAGCCAGGTTCTGAGTAGACCGGTCATTATCCCACAGATAGGTAACAGGGCTCTTTAAACAACAACAGAAATCTATCCCCAAATATAACCTAAAAACACAATTTAAAAAAAAAAAAAGTCATACACAAAAACATTTGTTCAGTTTATAATAACATTAATATCCTCCAAAATGGTCGTACCTGCTAGATCATTGACTCCTTTGACAGCAAAGGCACTTCAAAAGGTCAATTACAAGTATATCCCAAATATTTATTATACACTGTATATTTGAACTATTCCCTTTTAACGTTTATGTCAAATGCTAATTTGTATTTGTGTAGTGTAGTTTGAGCTGATTTTCCACAGTCTTCATAATTCACCTGATACAGCATTAAAAAAAAAAGGTTGTCAGGAACTTGGATAGGCCCCAAACCACAGAGCTTATTATGTACTTTAATAATCAGTCCATGTTTTACCACTTCAGAATGTGGCACTCCTAGTTTAAAAGGGTCAAGAGAGCAAATAAATTGAAGTCTGTGGTTGAAGCCATGGAATGCCAACAGATACACCCATTGCAGTAGCTGCTTCCCAGACAGTAACACCTGCTCACCAACATCATCGGTGTCCTGTTCTCTGTTCTCTGTTAGAGGTGTTGAAGGATGTCCTGACTTGGGGTCATTTTCATGGTCCTCCTTAAAACGCTTAATCCAGTGCAAGACACGTGAACAGGATAAGGCTTCTATACCATATGAGACAGTTTTCATAAGCTGAATTTCTCCTTGAAAAGCTTATGCTCAATACACCAAAAATGTCTTCAAAAAGTTCTGACAGTATGGGCATATTACAGTTTTTCCCAATTGTTTACACACTAAAACTGGAACTTGAAACGCAATCACCGAAACCTGAAACTCATGTACCAAATCCCTAAACCAAGTCTGCAAAATTGCAAGCACAATTCCTGCTTTACACTCAGTTTCCAATTCTATATCACACTTTTTGCAAAACACTACACACAGTTCTCTACATTAGGCACAACATTCAAAATTAAAGTCTCTGTAGTCCCTTTGGAAAGCAACGCCAATCACAATGCCAAGCTCTATACACCAATTGGCAACACCCACTCCTCACAGGTGTAAACACTAGTTGCTGAATTGTTCACTTAGAAATCAGAGCTTTAGCACTAGAAAAGGCCACAGATGAGCTCTCCTGTTTTGGAGGAAAATGGAAGTCAATGGTGAAGCAAGAGCTAGAGGCCACGGAGTGAGAGTAAGAGGAGGACGAGGACGAGGAAGGACAGTTGTCACAGATGAGATCAGGGCCACATTGGATGACCATTTGCTCAACCATGGATTGAGTATGAGGGAGGCTGGGCAGAGAGTTCAGCCCAACCTGAGCCGCTACACGGTTGCATCTATCATCTGTACATTCAGAAATGAGAACCGGTAAGTTACCTACCATCTACACTATGCTCTTTATGTATGTATACTGTAGTATACTGCAGTCCGACATATCAGTTGGCCTATGTTACTCAGTGATTGTTGGTCAATGTTACAGTAATGTCATTTCATATTGAAAGAAAATAGTTTATTTTAGCTTACTGTAACCAATCATATCATATTTGTGGATCTTCAGCAGAACTGAGAGACGGCCAGGCCATGGTGGAAGACACCGGCTGTTCACACCAGAACAGGAGACCGCTATTGTGAACATGGTGGTGGAAAACAATACCATTAGACTACGAAAAATCCAGAACCACATAATTGCAGACAACACAATATTCAATAACATTCACCAGGTGGGCTTGTCTACATTGGACCGTGTATTACAGCGCAGCCGAATCCAGATGAAACGGGTCTACAGGGTACCATTTGAGCGACACTCAGAGGGTTAAAGAACAGCGCTATGAATATGTGCAAGTAAGTACTATACTGTGAATTTACTATCATATCAGCACTTTATAGACACATTACAGTACTGTAATCCAGTGTATTGTGCCTCACCATATTGACTGCTCTAGGTCTATTTCACATATTGTCTTGTTGTCTGTTTCAGAGAGTCTTGGAGCTGGATGCCGCTGCAATTCAACACGTTTATATTTACATTGACGAGACTGGCTTCAACCTAGCCAAAAGAAGGGGACGGGGACGGAACATTATTGGCCACAGTGCCATTATGAATGTCCCTGGACAACGTGGAAGGAATATCACCATGTGCGCAGCAGTTAGCCAGCAAGGCGTCCTCCATCACCATGCCAACCTTGGTCCCTACAACACTGCCCTTCTCATCACATTCCTGGACACACTACATGGCATCCTCATTCCAGCCGAGCAGAGGGGTGGACCAGAGCAGCCCAGGTGTGTTGTCATCTGGGACAACGTGAGTTTCCACCGGGCTGCTCTGGTCCGCAACTGGTTCATCGACCACCCACAATGGTAATGGAAGGTGTATGACCGCCATCCCCTCCCATGCATGCCTCTTCTCCAGGCAATGGAGGATGCATGTGGTGAAGTTGATGTGGGGGCTTTCGGCAGCTGGATCCGTCACTCCAGAAGATTCTTTCCCCGCTGTTTAGCCAGGGACAACATCGCTTGTGATGTAGATGAGGTGCTGTGGCCAGACCAAAATAGGAGGCAGGATGCAGCCTAATAAAAAATGTGTTTTTGTCTTTTTGTGTTTAGAGTTCTGAAAGAATGAGCCACTTTCATTTTTTATTTTTGTACAGAAAACCCTTTATCTTACTGAATGTTTTTCCTGGTTTTCTCCTGTTGGGTATGGAAAGTGTTACATACAAAACACAAGTGTTCAAAAATACTGCATTTTGGAAATAAATGACAATGTTTTTGCTACTGTATTTCATTTGTGTGTGTTTATTTATATATATTTGAGAAGGTATACATTACTGTGACAATTTGTTTACAACCGGCTACAGTGTAACACTGAAAATGCAAAAGGCATAAACCTACTGATGGGATATTCATAGTAGTGTTTTGTGTTGAGCACATCAGTGTGTTGTTGGTTGGTAGACAGATCTATTCATATGACGCGTGTGTGTGTCATTTTGATGCAAAAAAACATTTTGGAAAGAGATAAAACAGTTTTGAATGCAGTGTTTGCTTTTGCTAGAGATTTGTAGAGTTTTGCATTTTGGGTTTGTGGTTTTGTGTTTTGTGTTTAGAGGTTTGGGAAAATGAGCCAGAGAGTCAACAAACGTGTGTAAACAACTGGGAAAAACTGTAACTGATAACAATCAGAGCTATTTATTTGTACAGTTCTGCTTTAAAAAAAAAAAAAATGAAATGGATCAAAACTATTATATATGCCAGACACTTATCTGCACAAGAAGGCCATGGTTTTGGCTGTCAGACTGGCATTTGAATTTAGTCTAGAGAGTTCTCCTATCTCAATCCCATATGACAGAGGGTCACTTTTTTCAGTGATGAGGTTTGCAGCTTGTTTTCTTAGCGGGGGAGAGTAATCCTCCAGATCACTGTCAGAATGAAAGATATTTATAGTGCCTCTGAACTTGTACAAGAGCCACTTCATTGACTTTTACAGATACTGCAAGCTAATAGGCTTATCAATGCCTAACAGTTTGGATTCAGAACTAATCAGAAGCATTGCTGGCCCTAGTATTCACTATGAAGGATAACCTTCGACTAGAGCCTGGCAATATGAGAATAAGCGTTAATGGAGGCCAGGAATGTACTTCTTCCTCTGTAAGCAAAATACCCCTGCATGATGTTGGGAGTGCAAGCTCTTAAATGATATGCAGCCCTACTTACACCTCAAATTAAAGTTCCTATAGCACAATTCTGAAACAAGGAGTCATTCCTCAGGTGTCCATGTTCAATGCCACTACCCTGGTAAATTCAATGTTTAAATATAATGTTATTTGTGGAACAATCATTACATGTAAAAACTCAGTGGTCAATTGTATTCAGCTTGACTAGCGGACAGGTCATGTAATCTTGAGCCACCTTAAAAGAGCCTTTTTTTTTTTTTTTTTAAAGAGGTCAATAGTTATGATTATCTACTGTATTCAAGATATTTAGTAAATGGGATAAAACAGATCTCACCTTAAGTTGTTCTTCATTACTGTGTCACAATACCTATTATAATATAATACACATAATTATAATATAATATAATATTATACCTATATATTATTATTATTATTATTATTATTATTATTATTATTATTATTATTATTATTATTATTATTTACTTATTTTCATAATTTGTTTAGAACTGTTTATCTAGACAGAGGTACATTTACCATGAATATTTGTTTTAGTCACTTCACCAGCCTGGTTTCCACCAATTTGGAAGGGAGTTGTTTAAAAAATAAGTGACTTAGCAGAAACGTTGTTTTGTAATACTATACAGTTTTTCTGAGGGTTATTGAGTTTTTTTTTTTTTTTGTTTTTATCACTAGAGGGCGCTCATAATCTTTAGAACATCACAGGACTGCGGTAAATGGAGGTTTCTCTCGATCCTTCCTTGTGTGTGTGTGTGTGTGTGTGTGTGTGTGTGTGTGTGTGTGTGTGTGTGTGTGTGTGTGTTTGTGTGTGTGTGTCTGTGTGTCTGTGTGTCTGTGTGTGTGTTACAGTCATTCTGCCAAACTGGACATTTGACCTACCACTAATAATTGTAAGTTTTTGACCAAACGGCCTATTAGTGTATTTTAATTATGAAACGGGCCTGCTATCTTGATTGTGGCTATTGAAATGAGTGTGTACAAGTATTTCATGCTAGCATCACATAAATGCCACACATTCCTCACAGCTGTCGTTTGTTTTTTAAACTTTTTTTAAACTTTTTTAATTTTTTAAAACATGCAATTTGACAGATTGTTGAGTCACCTTTTACAAATCTAGAAATGTGCATATTTATTTTGCATGCTTAGCACTTCCTAAGTTTTAACATTCTCTCTCAATAGGCACTTTTCTTCAACTTAAAGAACATAAATAAAATAGTCAATGATCAGACTTTACCTCAGACAAAATACTCTTAATTTTAGTATGTTTCCCTAATCTGATAGAAAATATTTGGGCAAGAGCTGAAACAAATCTTTGATTATTATTAGTAGTAGTATTAATAATAATAATTATTATTATGAATAAGTCATTTAGCAGACACTTTTATCCAAAGCGACTTACAGAGACTAGGGGGTGAACTATGCACCAACAACTGCTGTTGCAAAGTCAATTTCACTTACATTACGTTTCATCCCAGGATTGTGGGAATAGGTGTTAATGGCACCAGAAGGGTACTTTTTCCTCTTTAATAATGAACCAAATCCCCCTGCATGATGTTAGCGGTGCCACCATTAGTGATTCTATGGCACAATTTTGAAACAGGAAGGAGTCAATGGTCAGGTGCCAATGCTAAATATTGTAGTGTTTTGCTGAGGCAAGAAGTGGAGAAGGCACGGTGCTTTCAGTTTAATTATTTTTATTCATTTGGACGCTATCTCTGCATCCACTCAGAGACCACTGCTCTGTTCGCTTCGCTGCATGTCAGGAACCACACCACTGAACAGCGCTGCAGCCCTCCTTATAGGCTTAGCCTGCCCCCTTATGAAAAAAAGAAACCAGGCTTTGGACACATCCCATTGGCCCTCAGCCGCACAACAGGACCAATGGGCACAGACAGACAAACAACAACCAATAAGGGTGCACAGATAAGGAACAATAGGAACAGACCAGGGCAGACAAACAAACAGCAGGTCACATGGTACAGGAATACACAGACAAAAGTTGAACAAGCAATGGCGGAATACAGTGGGGAGGGAATAAGACAGAATATTTAAAAAAAAAAAAAAAAGTTTCAAAACTTTATAACATAAAAAATGACCTGCCTAGCCTAGTGTTGTATGCCTAATATAAAACAGAAATGTTTTGCAAATCCTCAAAAATTCAAATGCCATTATCAGAAACCATTGTTCTGTTTCCATTTCCTGTACAGTGACCAATGTGCACAGACCAAAAGGCTATATAGCTCATTAGCTCTTGAAATGCTGATCCCTTTTGTAAGTAACTTTGATTGGCGTCAGGGCTTCTGTTCTCTACAGAGAACTGTCTTTTTTGCCACCTACAAATCATTATTATGAGCAGAAGCATTCTTGTGTCCTCCAGGGTATAGATTTCTTCATTTCGTTCCCTTCCATGATATATGCCACGGGTAAAAAAGTCATTTAGCCTTTAATTTATTAGTAAAATGATTTGCAACAGTAATATAAACACAGTAGTGTGCCACGTTGCTGAAAGTGTTCTCTAATAGTCCCTTGACTGATGGTGTGTAAATGGAAAGTCTGATAACGGTTACAACAATTACAAAATGTACAATACATGTTGACATTTACAGTCTATGTCTTGCAATTGTCTTCTTGAAAGTCAAGCTTCTGTAATTACAGAACCTTCTTCCTACACTGCTGCCTGATGATGAGGTAATCAACCAACTGCTAGCAATGCCAGGACCACAAAGAGGACTACACACTGAAGTGCCTGAAGAAAAAGCACAGAGTGATGAGGGGATGGAAATCCTGACTTTGGGTAATTCAAACACCTCACTTTGAAACACAATATGCAGTAATAAATACTGTATTCAAATGCTAATCTTGCATTGTTACCCTGTACTGACTTGTAAAATCAATCACAAATGCACTACAACTACACTTAATTTACCTGAGTAAGTGTACCCATGAAATGTACACATTGTATGGTGGTATACCAAGTACATGTATAATTAAAAGGGTGGTAAAATACAGGCACAGTAAATACACAGCAAATGTTAAAGCACAACCATTCTGAAAAATTCCCAAGCTGAATCACTCTGGGAAGCCCTTTTTAAGAGAAGGTTGGGTGGACATTTTATTTCATGATAGAAAAAATAAAATAAAATGGAACTTTGACACTTGGGACAAGGCTTCACTGAGATTTCTAACAGTAAAAATTAGGTCTTGACTCCGTTAGCCTAGACTTTTCATAGTTTGCACATTTCTTTCTCACTCCTTCAGAGGTGTGGTAGACCACTGTGGTCAAACACATCTTCTCTAACTCAATTGCACACATTGAGGAAATGCATTGATATTGTACTCTTGTTTTCCTCTGACTAAGATCATGGGGGATTTCTAGATTATTCCACTGTTCAAGCTGTGCATGTCTGTTTTCTTCATTACTGTTTGGGGCTTTCTTGCATAAGAGCACAAGATTTTGTACAAAAACTCATTTATTTTATATTTTTATATATATATATATATATATATATATATATATATATATATATTATATTCTTATATCATATATAATTAATATATATTAATTACTGTGGATGAACTGCTCACTAGTGACTAACCAGGTGTGTCATAAATACGTTTCATCTGGATGGAAGCACAAAACACAGCATCATTTAGATCTTTGGTCTGAAGCTGATGCTAACGAAGACACATGTAAAGCTTAACTTACATTAACTTCGTATATGTGCAGTATGTTCATATAGGGCATTCTGTTAATGTTTTACCAAAAAGCAGGTTGTCAGATTGACCAGTAATAATGCCCTGGGAAACTGAACAGATCTGCTATAATTAAAATCTATTAATATGCAACTAATACCAACCCAAACAAAAACAAAAACTGTTTTACATATTGGAAGCTGAGGACATTACTACATGTGCCAAAGGTATGAGTCTGATCCCTGGTATGGGCAGTGCTGGACTGGCCCAGCTAAGAGGAAAAATTAATGCTAGGGGTGCCTGATTTAAAAACTTGTCCTGGGCCAGAAACTGTCTGTGGTCAGAATTGTGTATGGGTACTCTTAGGGTAACAGATATCCCTTAAGTCCTTTTAAGTTGTTGAATCTACAACCTCCTCTTAAGCTCTCTCTCTCTCAAGCTGTTTCTTTCTCATTTTGTAACATTTATGGATTTTTTCAATGGAACCTTCAATTGGGTTCCTTTACTTTCAATCAACCCCATCATAGGATAAGGATAACACCAGAGTTAATAAAAGCACCCCATGAAGCGATTTTCTAATATTGTGAAGATTATGTTCAGCAGTGCATTATGAAGAAAGTCCCTAAGTCTTGGAAGGAAAGCATTGACTTTCTATTGCAGGTATTCTTTTGGTAGCTATCACTACATGAATGATAGGTTTTGTTTAAAAATGGTTATTTGTTTCAACAATATGGCGTCCTTCAGTATACATCACCTCAGACCTCCTGGGATTTGGTGTTGTAACAGTGTGGAGGTTTCCAATGGTTTTACATGTCAGTTATTTTATGGTAGACTTTTCTTTCTTCCTGTAGGTGTCATCTTCTCCCTGTTTCTTTAGGGGTGAATATGATCCTTTTTTAATAATCTTTGTCCACAAATCCTGAAGGCTACAGTTCCTTTTGCGGAGTTGATAATACTGTATTATTTTTATATAGGCTGTGCAGTAACCTTAGAGTACGCGTGAACTTGTGTTGTTTGGTTCACTATGAACACTTTAATGGTGTTTTGGAAGGCTTCTGTGATGAATAAACACAAAATGATTCTCATACAATTTATGCCAGGAGTATGTGACTGACCTCAACAACAAAGATGATGAGATGCAACATAAAAGGCTTTCATCTTGCACTAAACATATATGAAAATCAACACAACTCACTGAACACTTAAATGTACAGCTATGGCCAAAAGTTTTGCATTACCTAGAATTTTAGGACTGAGACATACTTAAAAAAATGACATGATGTAATTAAAGAAACTTCAAAATGAGATTGCAAAAGTCTACTGGAAGCAATAATATTAGTACAGCATTTCATGTTAGATTTTGAAATGTCACATTTTTACATTTGTCAGTTTTACGTTAAGCATATGGAAAACTACAAAGTGGTATGTAATTCAATATGTTAATGTAACATTATTCAGCAGATTACATTTGACTTTATGAAGCAATATGAGTTAATTCAAAGATATATTACTGACTTACCAGCACAGACAGAAACACAGTTATTGCAATATTTCAGGCCACAGTTGACTTCATGAGAGTTGATTAGTTATCCACACAGCTAACATTCTGACATTGTGAAAATATACAAGTACAATGTATAAACCTTTGATTAAATGTTGATACAGCTGATTTCAACACTGCCAAATAAAATGGCCAATACGCAGAATCTAAACAGCATTCAGTATTTAAATGCTAGCAACATGTATACATGCTGTGTTATAGTTCATTGCCTGGCTTGCAACTTGAAATCTATTTTCTGTGTTTGTTTTCGTCTTGAAGTATAATATCATTTAACTAAGGGTTTGTGACAGAAAATAGCAAGATTCAATCTTGTTTGATAAGTTACAAATTGCTACTAATTACAGCCATATTTTTTTTTTAGCTGTTAGGATTCACCAAGAGGAAATACAGCATGCAGCATAAGAACGAAACGATCAAAAATAGAAAAAATTAAACAGTATAGAAGTAAACGGTACAGCACAGGACAATAAGAAATCACACTTTGATTGAATTAATTTTCCTATGACACAATGCATATACAGGTTTTTTGGAAACCTTACACTTGAAGTATTAAATCAAACTTGAAACAATGGTACAGCGTTATACAGCTATATAGGATTTTGTTTATTCAGTCAGTTTCTCCAAATTAGATTTTACTTTCTTTTTTGCTGTTGTTCCCTTACACATTGTTGATGTTTTCAACCATTTTTAGTAGTTCTTGTAGCATTTACTTAAATACTGCTTTTTATTGTTGTTTTTTCATCCACATATGATAAAGTGTTAAGGAGCTTTGTCAGTGAGTTTAGGAACTGCTGTTCGTTTCCAGCTAGACAGTCTGTTAAGTGCAGGCCAGATCAGCCGAAATGTATTGATATCGCGTGGAGTGCAGGATGCCCCCTATAGTCTGCACGTCACTGGTTCAAGTCCAGGCTATTCCTTTGCCGACCGAGAACGGGAGCTCCCAGGGGACGGTGCTCAATTGGCTGAGTGCCGCCCAGGGGAAGGGAGGGCTAGGTTGGACAGGGTGTCCTGGGCTCACCACACATCAGTGACCCCTGTGGCCTGCGAGCTTGCCTGTAAGCTGCCCAGGGCGGCATTGTCCTCCGACAATGTTGCTCTGGGTGGCTGCATGGTGAGTCTGCAGTGTGTAAAGAAGCAGGCGGCTGATGGCACACTCTTCGAGGACAGCGTGTGTTCGTCTTCGCCCCTCTCGAGTCAGCGCAGGGCTGGTAGCGGTGACCTGAGCCTAAAAATAATTTGACATTACTAAATTGGGGAGAAAAACAATAAAAATAATTGGCGACCCCTAAAGAAATAAAAAAAAAAAATAATAATAAAGTCTTGATATTATATGAAGCACCAACACTACTTAATGCATAGCAGTGTACTGCAAAACAGCAACGCAGCAGGATCCAAAGAACTGAAGAGCAGCTCTGATGAAAACATCTCAGCACAGATTGAAAGACACACAGTATTTGTGTCATTGCAATAAGAAATGTTTGCAAAATCACAAAAAGGTAAGGCTGGAACAAAAATAGAAGCTACTATTTTTAGCGATTATGCATTTATTTATTTAAACCAGGCTTGTCTATATAATATATTGTTCAGTTTGCGGTCAAGTTCCCGAGGGTCAGGAAGCCTCCTTTTGGTTATGAAATTCAAACAACTGGTTTAAGTCGAAACAATACAGCTGGTATAATAACCATATCAGTTCCTATTATATGTCATTTTAGTACAGTAAAATGTACATTTACATGAACGTATATTATATTATTATTATTATACATTGGATTATTATTATTATTATATTAATTATTAGTATTTTATTATAGGTTTACCTATGTTAAAATGATCCAAATGGAAATTTTACGTTTAAAACATAAACTCAACTATAAGATGACGATTACTTGATAGTTTAAATTTATAGTATCCGGGGACATATTATGTAATAATAATAATAATAATAATAATAATAATAATAATAATAATAATAATAATAATAATAATAATAATAGGCCTTGGATATAAACAGGTAGTGGGGTTAAAATTTATACGTTCAAGGTCAGAAACAATAATAGACAAAATGGTATTTTCAATAACATGTCAAAAGGTTTATCTGCTAGTTTCTACAGTTTTGAGTGTTTAAAGTTATTGATTTTTTTTTTCATCCTATGTGAAAAGTTTCAAAATTACTCACACATCATGCTTTGGTCAGCTATATCTCACAAATATGTCATGTCCAACAATTACTTCTTGACCTTGGTATTTCATAATTGAACCTCTCTACTAAATATGCATTGTGGCCTTTGACTTAGGCCAGGGCTCTTCAACTGGTATCCCACGGGCAAAGTCTGGCACCAAGTACCCCGCCAACAGTCAGCAAGATTTATAAAAATGAACTAAAATAAATATGGAAAAGAGAAAACAAAAACAGTAACATCAGCAAAGCAACGCGTGCATCACACCACCCCTTTCCAGTCATTAAGTCACTCAGCACGACTCACACAAGCCAGTTCATTTGATTTCAGCTTTGGGTACTCTGTGGGTGGTTTTTAGCTTTTCATTCGTGTTGCTATTAAAGTTTTTTTTTCTGCCTTATTTTGAAAGTGATGTAAACATGTCTGTCTCTATTTTAGCTAATATGTAAAAAAATAGATTCAACAATGAGTGGACGAATAAATAGTTATTTATTTTACCAACTATACAGAATGCAAAGCCAATGTGTTTACTGTGCAATGAATGTGTGTCAGTATCGATTGTTTTTTGAGATTCATTAAAAAATATACCATACAAAGGAGATTAACAGTTTGGTCTGAAACATCAAATGTTATTATTTGGGAAATTAACCAAAACGTAGAAACATGATTAAATCGATGTCTCCTATACTACCATTATCGCTTTCCATAGGACTAATCTGTTTGTTTTTAGCTTATTTTCAAGTTTTCATTTTTGTGTCAGTGATGGAATAGAAACAATGACACAAGTTTATTTGTTTTAAGTGGCACTGTGAGGCGAGAGTGTATTAAATGGAATGTCCAGACAGTAATTTATGTGTACAGAAATAAAATAATTTATTTTTATTATCTCTAAACAACAAAATAATTAAATAACGAAAGAAAACAAAATGGTGTGAGGGAAGGAGTGCAGGGGTGAAATCCAAAACAGAACGTAATCGTCTTCATGACAAACCATACATAAACAAAAAAAGACAAAAGAAAAGTTAGTGTTTTCAAAAAATCCCGCTGCACCAAACCAGTCTCTCCCTCCACCCGTTACTCCTCCTATTTTACTTTCGGACCAACCCCGAACACACTAGTATGTCCCCTTTAGTATGTAATGTCCCGCCTCTGTAGTCAGTGGAACACCAATCCCCAACTGACAAATTGCCTTATCCTTCAGTTGACTCCAGTGGCTGAAATTTACATACTCGTACTTCCGCCCCTCACCAAGGTGCCGCCCCTCAAAAAGATGACTTTTGCCATGGTCATGAGATCTTGGTAAGGGAAGTCCCGAGTTGGTTTGATTCCATCTAATGCCGGGAGGCTGAATCACAGACCGAAATCCCTTTGACTCATCACAGGCACACTCACATATTGTGTGATGAAGGTTTTCTGTGTGCATTTTTACTCTTTTCAGTCACATTATTACCTTCCTTACAACCACATTGTCGCACAGTTCTGTGACTGTATATTATAGTATATAATAGTATATGTTATAGTATAGCAGGAATACTATTGATATGTCACACACATTTTAAAAGTGTGCAGAGTAATATACTTCTGCCCCCCTTCTCCTAACTTTTTTTCCAATCTAGCCCCCTTAACAAACTAGTTTAAGAGCCATGACCTAGGGGATACTTACCAACCCTGCAAGAAAACAAATACATAACAATCTGAGGTAACATGTACTCCATAAACCTCACTTTGTACAATTTTTAGTGTGGTAGAGATATACAACAATTTCATCATTCTCATTATTTTATACAGTTTGTTGATAAAAATTGAAATGCTATGAACCAGTTATGTATTATATATTTGACATTGCCTTTAGTGATGTTCAGATTATCTAATCTAATATTTAAGCCTTTCAAACGCTCATCATTTTTTCGACATTAGTAGAAAAAAAAAAGATGCCCAAGGTAGGCTTAATCTATATTGTACAAAGAAACCGAAAACTAACTTTTCGGATCACTACACCAAATTGCCTCAATACAATGGATTGGAAACCTTTACAGCTTTTTTCCTACTCTCAATGAAATACAGATTAATAGGAAATTGCTCAAGAAATGTTTAATCACACTACTGAGTACAGTTCAGGTCATCATTTCCACAGTTACTGAAAATATAAGAAAGAATATGGGTAGAATTCAGAACCCTTCATGCTGTTCTTTAACGTATGGCGGCAGATTTATCTAAGAGTGCAACAATATGTTTCTAGCACGCACACACAGTTTCCAGGATTGTGTCACATGTCACTTTTCAGTGTAATTCCTCTGCTTCTCAGTCTGCTCTTTGAAGAAGCTGTGTGGTGTCTGATTAACTCAGTTCTGGAAAGTTGCTGACAGTTCTCCTTGACTTCTGGTTCTTTGTCCATGAAGACTTTCTTTTAAACTGAAAAACAGATGCACTCAGATGGTGAGAGATGTGCAGCACTTTCAAGCATAGGTTGCCACATTAAGTAAATACTGATCATCCACAAAATGTTGCTTAAAGGATCCAACAATCATTAATGAATATTATGAACTAGAAATGGCCCAGCACTAATTCTTACAGCAAGTGCAATGTCCTGTCGAGCAACAAGGGATTCTCAGAATAATTTCCACTACACTCTTACAGTTTGGTTTCATGACTGATATTGTATCTGATATTGAAAAATTGCAGCACAGGTCCAAACTTCATGGAAAATCTAGGGGCAGTGCCAACATTGGTTGTAATACCATGACTATCAGGTTTATGGGAAGATCTATACATTCCCCATGCAAAACAACAGTGCATGTCATAAATTAAGAGCTAGGATTTTTGTATTTACCTCCAAAACCACTTGGGTCACAGTGACTATCGCCAATGTAGGTACTTGAGACACACTGATAGTCTAGACACAGTGACTTCAGAAGGGGAAGCTTAAAATCCTACTGCTGACATTATATTCTTATCCTTATGCTTATTTTTAAATCTACAAAATAACAACTGAAAAAAGTTACACATGGATCAATTACTAAGGCTGCAAAATGGAACAATAAAAAAGGGTATATTATTCTTAAGACTACAATTTTGCCACTTTAATTTTTAGTACATTTCAAGGACGAGGTGCGACGAGGAAAGTTCACCAAATTATGTAGGTTTAGCTACATCAACATACACAAGAGGTTTTAAATAATACACAAAAACCAATAATATAAAGACTACTGCTTTTGACTACTCACAAGTTTTTAAATGTTACTTTAGAGTACAAAACTTACAGTACCTACTTCAACTAATCGGAATTATGTAATCTACAATTTTGCGATTTTTTTTAAAAGACATACAGCCTTGACATATCGTCAAACTTTTCATCTGTCATTCTAAAATACCAAAAATATCTCTCACTGCCACATACTGCATCTTGTACAGAGGTACAAACTCAGCATCTGCATAAATGTAAATACATCCAATTTTGCAAATGCAGTTTGTATTTAAAGAATAAACAACAGCTGAAACCACTTTGCACTGTCAAAAGGCCTGTGACACGATGTGTCCCTATAACAGAAACACAACGAACCTTGGTTGTAAATCTCCCTCCTGACCTGTGAGAAGTACTAAGCGAGGACAAAGTTTTTTTGACAGGCTGGCTTGACAGTTCTTTCCCTGGGTCGGGAAGTTGGGCAATCTGGAAAAAGGTGAGACTCCATTGCAAGAATGTATTGACCTGGAAGGGAAATATGATGTCAGATGTTGGACAACAGCTTATTTTCCCACTTAGGGACCGCAAGCACAGTAGAAAAAAAAAATGATGTAAAGGAAGGTAAGTAAGTTAGGCTCAATTGAGTACGGGACAAAGGGGGGTGATGCTAGGACGCAAAACTAGGCCTCCATAGGCTAGTCGATGCGCCACCAAGGATGGATGGTTCCCACTTGAAGACCCCAGAGAAGTATCCTACTCAGCTCAGTCTAGATGGTTGTCATGCTGATGCGCTAGGGAGGCCGCACTGTGATTGATCCCTGGAGACAGCATTGCAGCCGTTGTGTGTGCTGATGTGCCAGAGAGGCAAAATAGACTGATACCTGGAGCCAGCATTACACTTCAGCCATCAACACCAGGCAGAAGGATATATACATCATCAGATGGAAGAAAACACAGATGGATCACATTAAAAAATGTAAAGTGTCTTAGTTGGTGCTTATCTTGGTGAGAGCTGAGTCCAATATCAGCATGAAGTTTTAACACCTACTGTCATGTAACGGAAATCAATCTTTACAGAAAACAGCTCACTCACAATTTTATTTATTTTTTGCATTTTAGCTGTCACCTATTTACATGCTTGCTCGCTCAGTTACTGTATGTCATTTGCTGACCTACTGCTACACATAAATGCTGTGTTTATAACCCCCCTTCTCTGATTTAGAATTTAGGTAATGGTAAACTCATGTGCTGGAAGCCACCTAAAACCAATGATCCTCCAGCGTAGCCCGAAAGCCTACCATTTCTCAGGACTATAGTAAATAAATATATAATAAACCCAGTTCTTTTAGAAATGGGCGGACTCGCTATGCCATCTCTATTGACACAACTGCAGCGCTCCGGTGAAATAGTTACACGTGGGGTGATGATAATTGTTTTAAGATGATACTGTATTTATATTGTGTAGTCTGCGTTGTGTATTTTGTTTCAATCAATGAACCCAGACCAGATTGTTTTAGTCCTATAAGCCAGCTCTATTTTATTTAGTTCTACCTGTTATATTTAAAAGACAAACACATAAATACACAGGTACATGGCAGGCTTAGTACATTAATGCTGTCAGCTTCATGTCAATATGCTGTCTGACGCGAATTTTAGAGAGCACTGCCGTTCTAAATCTTTCCCTCTGGTTGCTTGGCTACACGTGCATCAACCAAACAATTTACCAATACTCGCAGATTTGTATTTTCAGTGCATGACATACTGCATTTTTAAAGGAAATAAAGGAAACGTCTGATCAAAAGTGTTTTACATCCATTTCCAAGATTTCACATTTTTTTGCGATTATTCCGATTTCTGTGACCTCCATGACAAAATTGTAGCCTTATATTCTTCTTCTTCTTCTTCTTCTTCTTCTTCTTCTTCTTCTTCTTCTTCTTCTTCTTCTTGCTGCAGGCTGTATTCAAGCATGGAGGGGTTCATTTTTGATAAATGTCATGGCATTTCTAATATCAACAAAGGTGACGGGACATATGTCTCAAGTAAGGAAAGCACTCCCAAAAGTATTAAGTGCATCCACACATTATGTAGAGGTGTTGGTAGATAGATTTTATATGGGACTTCACTTTAGCAAGGTCAAAGGAGATTCCTCTGTATTCAGGGTTTAAATCTAAGATGTGTTAGCAAGTCTAGAATGAAAGTACAATATTAAAAGATAAATGACCGTCCAGGGACCTGTTTGCATCTTAATGAACAGATTGAAGTATACTGTGGCGAGAATAGCTGTGATCACGCACAGGGTCACCTAGACTTATTTCCATAGACAAGCTACACTTTCTTTGTTATTTTATTCCAGAAAGGGCAGATATTGTATCCTATTTGTTATTGTGTTTATATAACGAGTGCTGAAAGATCTAGTGTTGAATAACAGAATGTATGTACACTGAGTTCTCTGTGCATTTCAGTTGCACTTAGCAAATCATACCTGTACATGCTGGGCATATAATCAGAAGACTGCTTTAGAACTGAAATATATGAAGAAGCACACATTTATTAATTAATGAACTATCCAGACCATTCTATTACCTTCCCAATTAGAAACAACAGTATATTAACATGATTCAGAACTCTTCATGAAACAACATACCAATTTTCCACTCATAGATCAAATCCTGATAAGAAAACAAACTAAGAATGAATTTCCACAGGGTTAAAGGTTAATAAAACAGCTTCTATTAAAATAATGTAAACATGAAATTCCTGTTACCTTGTCAATCTCTGCACCAGATTGGCAGCTGATTGTAAAGATTGGGTAGAACAGTGCTGTTGCAGCCTCCAGCACTTCAAATGAAACGGTAGGAATTTGTAACTGCTGATTATGATGACTTCAATATTTACACTGATTACAACAATCTAAAGGAAAATCAAATTTCTGGGGTTTGTTATTCAAAAGATTGTGTATTTTGCTTCATTTATTTAAAGTGGTTCAGGGTTCTGCAGATTAGATGTGGCTGGCATTGTTGAAATGGTATATTGTTACATGATTTGAATGGGATGAGGAATCTTTAAAATGTTATAGAATATTGAGATGTTCATAATCTAATCAGTGCAAGAGATCTTACAGAATGGATGAAAATGCAGGGCTCTTCCACTTAAACTCAGAAAGTGGAAAGATGCATTAAAATGATGCATTAAAATGCTCTGCCCATCTGTGCTTTTTTAAAAATGGTGCCTATATTAAGTATCCCCCCCCCCCCCCTTGCATGTTTTCACAGTTTGTTGTGTTACAACCTGAAATCTTGATGCATTTAAATGGGATTTTTTTTCCTGATTTACACAACCTACTTTCAATGTCTGAATACATGTGTGTTGGGGGGGGTTGAAAAAACAAATCGATTAAAAATAAAAACCTGAAGTCTTCATTAGATAAGTATTCACCCCCTTTGCTGTGACACTCCTAAATAAGCTTATTTGCAACCAATTGCCTTCAGAATTCACACAATAAGTTAAATGGAGTCCATCTGTGTGTAATAAAAGTATTTCACATGATTTCAAATTAAATATATCTGTCTTTGTAAGGTTCCACAGTTGGGTAGTGCATTCAAAGCAAAGACACTACATGAAGACCAAGAAGCTTTCAAAATAACTCCGGGATAAAGTTGTGGAAAGGCACAGATCAGGGGAGGGGTATAAAAAGATTTCAAAGGCATTGAATATCCCTTGGAGCACAGTCAAGTCAATCACTAAGAAGTGGAAGGTATACGGCAACACCCAGAATCTGCTTAGAGCAGTCCATCCTCTCAACTCTGAAAGACCTACAGCGTTCCATGGCTGATATGGGAGAAACTGTCCATATGTCAACAATAGCTGAGGTACTTTGGCCTGTATGGAAGAAATGCAAGAAGGAAGTCATTTCTGAAAAAGCTCATGTAAAATCCCACTTGGAATTTGCAAAAAGGCATGTGGGAGACTCTGCAAAGATGGGGCAAAAGATTCTGTGGTCCAATGAAACAAAAATTGAACTATTTGGCCTAAATGCAAAGTGTTATGTCACAACACAGCACATCACCATGTAACACCATTCCTACTGTGACGCATGGTGGTGGCAGCATCATGCTATGGGGATGCTTTTCATATGCAAGGACTGGGAAGCTTATCAGGATAGAGGGCAAAATGGATGGAGCTAAATATAGGCAAATGCTTGAGGAAAAATCTGCTTCAGTCTGCAAAAGACCTAAGCCTGGGACGGAGATTCACCTTTCAGCAGGACAATGACCCCAAGCACACAGCCAAAGCAACACTGGAGTGGCTTAAAAACAAGAAAGTGAATGTCCTATAGTGGCTCAGTCAAAGCCCAGACTTGAATCTGATTGAAAATCTGTGGCAAGAATTGAAGATTGCTGTTCACCAACGATCCCCATTCAACTTGACAGAGCTTGAACAATTTTGCCAAGAAGAATGGACGAATATTGCACGATCCAGATGTGCAAACCTGGTAGAGACTTACCCCAAAAGACACACAGCTGTAATTGCTGTATTGACTCAGGGGGTGAATACTTACCTAACCAAGACGTTTCAGTTTTTTTTTTTTTTCATAAACTGTTGTTTCACAATAAAAATTATCTTGCCTCTTCAAAGTGTTGAGTAGGTTGTATTAATCAAAGGAAAACAAATCCCATTTAAATGCATTAAGATTTCAGGTTGTAACACAACAAACTGTGAAAACGTTGAAGGGGGGTGAATACTTGTTATAGGCACTGTGCATAATTAAAATAGACCAATAGGTGTTTTACATTCGTGGGTTCTACTTGGGGTCTCAGAGTAGCTCAGAAGTTAAATGCATGCTTGTTAAGAGAACCCAGGTTCAGAACCTGACTGACCTTCAGTTCTCTTCTGCTGTTGTGGGGAGTTTGTGTGGTGAAAGAACATTCTTGGCTGTCTAAAAAATAGGGATACAATAATGGAAGCACCTAATTAAATAAATAAATAGTAATACTTACACTGGGGGTTGCTTAACAGGTGAATGTACAGTACAGTACATCTATAAAATGCATCATTACAGATACAGTTAAATGGTAGCATTAGGGTATGACATACTAGATTGGCAGTTTGCAGATACTGTAGTAAGTGTAAATCAAGGATTATGTACATACCAGCTGACCCCCACGTTGCTTTGGAATTATTATGGGGGGGGGGGGCATAGGGCATTATTCTGAAAGCTTTTGTCTCAAACCATTGGAGGTCACAAGATAATTGATCCAATATTTAATGTGCTTCCTGTCTAACCTATTCATGTTTAAATTTACTTTTGTAGTGTGCTGCATACACATGTTTGACCTGTTTGTATAGATCATCAATGTACCTTGCTATAACATAGACTACATAGATAGGTTTACAGAGGTGTGTGCATAAAAACTTGCAGACTCCCAGTGTGCACATCACACACAGCAGGGCTAGGGCTATTTTCTCCAAACTGTATTCAGAACTTTTTTTCTGAAAGAATTCTAACACATATGACTACTTTAAAGGTCGGAGTTGTTTATGTCTGGTTTGGTAACTTTATTGGGTGTGGGTTTTTTTTCCACCAGTTTGGAGTAAATCAGTTTGAGAATTTAAGTCCCAGTGTTTTTGGTTTATAGAGATAGGAATGAAGGCGTTCAGTAAATGAACATTTCTCACACCAAAGTGATTTCTCTTTAATAGTATGTTCCCTAATTTATTTTAATTACATATTGTAAAATTGAAATAATGGTATCAGGCACAGTAAGTAACTGTGCTACTTCACAGCATTTTAAAACTGTGCTCCAGTTTGCATTGCACAAGCAAGTTAATCTTGAACAGAAACATGTGGCATTTTGCTAATTTAATATTAGGACTCATTGTGTCATAAATATACTCTGGTTAATAACCTGTGTAAATTTTGAAGGGTCACATTGTTTACACAGTGGAACCCTTTTGAAATCCAGGATCTTGTACTGAAATGAACTTCATTTAGCCGTTCAAGAATTCAGTTATACAGCAAGGAGGTGACCCCATTAAACTAATAATGGATTTCACAGATGTTTGTGTGGCCATATCTGTGGAGGTCCAGACATTCCTTGTTCTAATTAGAGTAAAACCATGGAACAGAATTGGCTCTCTCTGCTCTTGGTTAAACTTAAGAAGTTAGAACAACAGAAGGTATATTGAGTGCTGAAACAGGACATTTTCAATCAATCTACCTGTGACAGGCTGGTGAGTGGATAGAGGCCCAGAGACAGTCTGCAGTTCAAAAAAATATACTTTTATTATAAATAAACACAAAATAAAAGTGTACAAGGGCAAAATAAAGGGATTTAAACACAAAAAAACCAGTACAAAAACAAACTTACAAAAATAAAGGTTTCCAGGCTGGGCAATGCCCTCACTGGATGTAGAATTCACAAACCACCACCACCACCAACCTGCTTCCTCAGCTCCCTTCTCCTAAATGAGAAGCAAAGGCCTCCTTTTATGTCAGGTGGCTGGGCGTTGATTGATCGTTAATTAACCTAATCAACTAATCAACCCCAGCCACCTGAACATAATAAACCCAGGCAGGTAGGGAAATTTAACCCCATCCCTGCCAATTTAAAAAGGGCAGAGCTTTGCTCTGCCACACTACCTTACAGGGAAATATTTAGTCAGAGTAGTCCTTTTTGTAGTCTTGCTGGTAAGTTCATTAGAGTTGTATGCATGATAATGTTTTATGAATATGGTCCTAAGTCTGCTCAAGATATCTTCTGTGCAGATTGGCATGCCAAATTGTGCCCAACCTTATGGTATTTTTTAAAGATACTGCAGTGCATTGCTGAGTGGAATGCTTGCATGCGTCTGACACATGACAACACTGTCTTTAATTGCAACATTAAGAAGTATGACCCACTTAACAGTTTATGTCTAAAGTGTAAATGTGACAAGTGCAATCTGTAATCTAGTGAAAGACAGTATGTTTGTTTGGTTAGTTTTATTCAAAAAATGAACTGAATTTGGAATGACGTTAGAGGATGAGGGCTAGACAAGTAACAGTTTTACAGTTAAAACAAACATAATTTATGAACAGATGACAGATTCAAAAGCCATTTAATATAAAGTGTCATTAGGTGAAAGGAGAAAAACTCCCATTGAAGTTAATGTAATTGAAATAAACATCTGAAGAATTTAATTTAAGGGTTCATATGAATTTGTTAATTATAGGTTTTACAATGTGACCCAGTTTAAGCCCATTCTGATTATCAGCTGCTGCTACTATTTCATATATTATTGCTACTACTTATTTATTTTGCACTTTCCACTGTATTTAATGTACTATTTCATGAACTATGCACTTTCCACTGT
Organism: Polyodon spathula; assembly: GCF_017654505.1. NCBI lineage: Eukaryota > Metazoa > Chordata > Actinopteri > Acipenseriformes > Polyodontidae > Polyodon > Polyodon spathula. The sequence continues at coordinate 89,037,381 of NC_054536.1, read as the reverse complement.
ATTTAATGTACTATTTCATGAACTATGCCTTTTCCACTGTATTTAATGTACTATTTCATGAACTATGTATGTTCCACTGTATTTAATGTACTATTTCATGTACTATGCACTTTCCACTGTATTTAATGTACTATTTCAGGAACTATGCACTTTCCACTGTATTTAATGTACTATTTCATGAACTATGCATTTTCCACTGTATTTAATGTACTATTTCATGAACTATGCATTTTCCACTGTATTTAATGTACTATTTCATGTACTATGCACTTTCCACTGTATTTAATGTACTATTTCATGTACTATGCACTTTCCACTGTATTTAATGTACTATTTCATGTACTATGCACTTTCCACTGTATTTAATGTACTATTTCATGTACTATGCACTTTCCACTGTATTTAATGTACTATTTCATGAACTATGCACTTTCCACTGTATTTAATGTACTATTTCATGAACTATGCATTTTCCACTGTATTTAATGTACTATTTCATGTACTATGCACTTTCCACTGTATTTAATGTACTATTTCATGTACTATGCACTTTCCACTGTATTTAATGTACTATTTCATGTACTATGCACTTTCCACTGTATTTAATGTACTATTTCATGTATTATGCACTTTCCACTGTATTTAATGTACTATTTCATGAATTATGCACTTTCCACTGTATTTAATGTACTATTTCATGAACTATGCACTTTCCACTGTATTTAATGTACTATTTCATGTATTATGCACTTTCCACTGTATTTAATGTACTATTTCATGTATTATGCACTTTCCACTGTATTTAATGTACTATTTCATGTATTATGCACTTTCCACTGTATTTAATGTACTATTTCATGTACTATGCACTTTCCACTGTATTTAATGTACTATTTCATGTACTATGCACTTTCCACTGTATTTAATGTACTATTTCATGAACTATGCACTTTCCACTGTATTTAATGTACTATTTCATGTATTATGCACTTATTACTGTATTTAATGTACTATTTCATGTATTATGCACTTTCCACTGTATTTAATGTACTATTTCATGTATTATGCACTTTCCACTGTATTTAATGTACTATTTCATGTACTATGCACTTTCCACTGTATTTAATGTACTATTTCATGTATTATGCACTTTCCACTGTATTTAATGTACTATTTCATGAACTATGCATTTTCCACTGTATTTAATGTACTATTTCATGTATTATGCACTTTCCACTGTATTTAATGTACTATTTCATGTATTATGCACTTTCCACTGTATTTAATGTACTATTTCATGTACTATGCATTTTCCACTGTATTTAATGTACTATTTCATGTACTATGCACTTTCCACTGTATTTAATGTACTATTTCATGTATTATGCACTTTCCACTGTATTTAATGTACTATTTCATGAATTATGCACTTTTCCACTGTATTTAATGTACTATTTCATGTATTATGCACTTTCCACTGTATTTAATGTACTATTTCATGTACTATGCACTTTCCACTGTATTTAATGTACTATTTCATGAATTATGCACTTTCCACTGTATTTAATGTACTATTTCATGTACTATGCACTTTCCACTGTATTTAATGTACTATTTCATGTATTATGCACTTTCCACTGTATTTAATGTACTATTTCATGTACTATGCACTTTCCACTGTATTTAATGTACTATTTCATGTATTATGCACTTTCCACTGTATTTAATGTACTATTTCATGTAGTATGCACTTTCCACTGTATTTAATGTACTATTTCATGTACTATGCACTTTCCACTGTATTTAATGTACTATTTCATGAACTATGCACTTTCCACTGTATTTAATGTACTATTTCATGTACTATGCACTTTCCACTGTATTTAATGTACTATTTCATGTACTATGCACTTTCCACTGTATTTAATGTACTATTTCATGAACTATGCATTTTCCACTGTATTTAATGTACTATTTCATGTACTATGCACTTTCCACTGTATTTAATGTACTATTTCATGTACTATGCACTTTCCACTGTATTTAATGTACTATTTCATGAACTTTGCATTTTCCACTGTATTTAATGTACTATTTCATGTACTATGCATTTTCCACTGTATTTAATGTACTATTTCATGTATTATGCACTTTCCATTGTATTTAGTGTATTATGCATTTTTATTTTATTTTTAATTTAATTTAATTTTTTTTTTTACTGTATATCATGTATTATGCATTTCTCTGTATTTGAAGTACAGTAATCCCTCACACAGCCGCGGGGGTTACGGTCTTCAAAAACCCCAAAGCCTATTTAAGTTGCATTTTACCTTGAATGTTTTATTTACCTTGAATCCTTAGTTGAAGAGTTGACTGGTGACAGTTTCGTTAAGTTAACACAGAGCAAAAAGACCGCATGCGCATACTGCTATGACTAGTACATGAGACGAAGCTAGAGATGATGCTGGTACTGGTAGGGGAGATGCTGGCGGTTGCGTCATATGTTTCCGTGCAAAACCCTGCATACACAAATATATATGCCGCAGTTGGCAAATTGGTATACAAAAGGAAAACCGTGTACACATGAATTCCCCTGTTGGCGAGGGATTACTGTATTATGGACTTTCTTTTATGGTCTTCCACTGTGAAAGACGCTACATAAAATAAAGATTGATTGATTGATTAATCAAGTTTGTAGGTTGTGAAACCTGTTTCTCTGTTTTACAATAGGTTAGAATTTGACTAATTTTGTGAGGCATGGGTCTCAGCTTAGTGTCCTCAACCTCCTGAGAAGTGAGCTGTATCAGTACTAACCATGCCTACAAGGGTGTTATTGAGCTTTTACAATGATTGTTTTAAAACAGAATTTATTGATAAGAATGAACCATTGGTTGTACCATTTTAACCACATGGCATTTGAATGTTAGCAGTCAGTCAAGATGCAGGGCATTTAAAAGCCACTTTATAATTGTACATGCCATAGTCCACATGTTTCTTGTTCAGTGATGAACCTCTGTCAGCCCAAGTTATTTTGGAGGCACTGCAGCAGTCATTTGTACATGGCTTTGACCCTGAAGGCACTGGTGAAATGAGCCAGGTGGTGAAGCAGCAGCAGACTTGCTGAAATGATACAAGGACACAGAGCCCTTTCTTTAAGATGGTGTAATACCAGATAGCATGCTTACAAATTCAAATGTATGTTTTATAACGTGTTTCTTTCAAAACTGCATATTGGGACATACATAGAGAATGGGAATATATGGCTGGTAAGATGTATGGAATCATTTTATTACCTACAACCATTTAATATGTATTCATGATGATCCATTAGGTTTCATAGTTTCGACACATATTTCTAAAGCAATATCCTTTTAGAATCTCAGCAACCTGAAGACTGGAATGCATCATTTAGCTGAATGAGTGTTTCCACCACATACTGCTTTCAAAATTAGGGTTATGATTTTTTTCTCTTGAGGAAGGTAATGTCTATTTTACATGTAATACATAGTCCAATATGACTGGACTTATTAAAAGAAAGTTAATGCAGAAATTAAATGCATTTTATTATTTTTAAATGTATCACTCTTGAGTGTTCAAGGATGAAAATACACTTGCCCTTAATATATTTCTAGATACTTCTATTATTAGTAAGCATTATGTGATTGAATGATCTTATAATTGATCAACAAGCATGGATGTAACCAATCAGGTGAGCAACTCCATTTATCAAAGCATATATCATGGAGGATCATCATGTTCTGCCTCCATTAAAACATATACCCTCTCCGGGGGGATAAAATCAATGACTGTGCTTGAGAATCATCAACTATTTGGTGTGCAGGAATTTAAAAGCTTATAAAAGTATGTCTTGTAAATAACAGTATCCTGGAGATTTTGTTCGCACTATAGCTTTCTTTGTAATAGCTACCACGTTGATTAAAATAGCATATATTTAGATGAACAATGTAATGTGATATAACATTATATAACATAAGAACGAAGAACTGTGGTGATGCTATAGATAGCAGTGTATATAATATAGATAGAGTTTGTACATGGCTTTGACGCTGAAGGCACTGGTGAAATGAGCCAGGTGGTGAAATATATTTGCTTTGCTGGGGCATAATTACTCTAAATAACTCGACGTAATGATGTATGGGTTTTTGAGCTGGCGTTCAAAAGCAATGTTAGCCTGACCTCTGTAAGCTACTGTAGCCAGTATTTTAGGGGCTTATATTAATATTGCATCACTAATTTAAATGAAGTGCCAGGGTTGTTTTGTCCACTAACTCTTTTAACCTGTGACTTTAAAGCCGGTTTGAATATCATGCAAATGCAATGAACCCACCTCAAAATGTCACACACTAAGAGATATGGTATGAAGCAGATGCAGCAGGGCTCACACAAAAATAAGAAAGAAAGAAAGAAAGAAAGAAAGAAAGAAAGAAAGAAAGGATAAGATAAACAAGATTTAGTTTCTCTTCCAAAAGCTAACCAATGTTCTAACTGTAAACCATGTTTCCTATTGGCCCAGGTCCATACCAATAAATGAATGCTTTATCTATAACATTTAAGCAACTGGTGTGTAAATAAGAAACAGCTATTAAATGGTTGCATATTTTTTATGGGCTTTCCTCAGATTGCCATTCACCCGGGCAACAGGCTTAATCCACTAAGTAATCAACTTTTCCTTCTCTTCTGTTGGTCTTCCAAAGTGTCTCAGTTGTTGCTAGTATTTTTGTTGAAAACACAGTGCTAGGATACAGCTATTATTCACCCTCATGAGATAGTGGAGTTCATTGAGGCATGTAATATCTTCTTGTGTTTACACTCCCTGAAAGTCGGTGAACTGGGGTCATTTTTCAGGCTCTGATGGTGTCCTGAATGAAGGGGAATCCAAGACAGTGGCAGCAGGCAGTAAGGCTTTGAAATGAGAATAACCTGGGAAGCAGATTCTGCATGACAGCCCCTTTGTTAGAGGCCTCAATACAGACACACAGAAAGTCCAATAGAAGGTGGACAGGTTTTATTTACACAACATAAAAGTAGGTGAAACAAAACCAAAATAATTCCTTTAAGTGCTACAAAACAAATATTTAGAATGTGGTGCATTTAAAGGCAGGCACAGGTCATGCAGACTGTATTGTCACAATTTCTTGGCCAGTCAGATAACGTCCTTAAGTTCTTCTTAGAAACACATGCTTAGTCTAACAGTGGCACAAAAGAAAGGAAAATTAAACCATTCATTCTGGCACAGAGAGCCCTGCTTCCACACTGCCGCTCAGGAACATTGCCCTGAACAGTGGAGAGGCTGCCCCTTTTGTACACCTTAGCTACGCCCCCTACCCATTACCTGGGATTGGAGCCAGGTGTACATCATTCCCCTTCACCAGCCTCCTAGCAAGCCAACTCCTACAGAATGTTAACCCCATAGTTGCCAGAGGCTGCAGGATGGACAGGTTCCTCCTGTTCCTTCTGCTAGTTGGAGGTGAACTTTTCAGTGCAGGGAATTCGTCCACCCTGTCACATTGTTTTTCAAAAAGTAATCCTTTTCAAAGGAGAAAGAACCCGGATTTAGGCCTTCATGCCTTGTTGTAACATGGAAACTAGGGTATGATGCAATTTATTTTTAATCTGTCATTTAAAGTTCACTCATTATTCTTTTCTGAAACAAGTGTGTGTCTTTTCATAAATTCATAACATTTGGGCAATTTCCATGTAAAAAGAAAAATAAGTCTTGCCTTTTTCTCACTCAGAAAGCTCTGTGTACTATCCTTGTAACCCAGCCTGTAATCAGCTGTTTTTTCGATTATGATGTAGAGACAGCTTAACAACAACTACACTGAACAAAAATATAAAAGCAACATGTAAACTGTTGGTTCCATGTTCCATGAGCTGAAATAAAAGATCCCAGAAATTTTCCATACCCACAAAAAGCTTATTCCTCTCAAATTTTGTGCACAAATTTGTTTACATTCCTGTTAGTGAGCATTTCTCCTTTGCCAAGAAAATCATCAACAGCATCATCATTACACAGGTGCACCTTGTGCTGGGGACAATAAAAGGCCACTCTAAAATGTGCAGTTTTGTCACACAACACAATGCCACAGATGTCTCATGTTTTGAGGGAGCGTGCAATTGGCATACAGACTTCAGGAATGTCCACCAGAACTGTTGCCAGATAATTGAATGTTCATTTCTCTACCATAAGCCGCCTCCAATGTCATTTTCGGGAATTTGGCAGTACGTCCAATTTGCCTTACAACCTCAGACCACGTGTAACCACAACAGCCCAGGACCTCCAAATCCGGCTTCTTCACCTGCGGGATCGTCTGAGACCAGCCACCCAGACAGCTGATGAAACTGTGGGTTTGCACAACCGAAGAATTGAAAAAGTTACCTTGGATTGACAATACATCAACAAAATAAGCAATTAAATATATAGCATATATATTAGACAGGTAATCTGGGTGACAATATAATATATATATATATATTATATGCTTATATAGGTTACGAAAGCTAAGTTCCAATGTCTCGAGACAACTCATTTTTTTTGGTTAGCCTATGAAACTGCTCGCAAGCAGATAATGAATTTGTAATTCTGTTTAGGTTCTTGTGCTAGGATGACCAGATTTCCAAAGCTCAAAACCGGAAGACAGTGTTAAATAATTCATAAGACTAATGAAGCCTTTTAAAAATATAGAATATTTAATGTTTATTTAAATAGCCATCCTCTCACTCTTAATATTATTTTTTTGTTTTTTAAGCAGCTATCTAATTTCAGTACACTTCCGGGTGTATAATTTGTGGTTAACTAGTTTAACTTGCCATATTATTATTATTATTATTATTATTATTATTATTATTATATTATTATTATTATTATTAATACTAATATTAATTATTATAACAGGCGAAAGACTTAACAGCGGTTAGTAACATGTACTCCTTTAGTAGTGTATATCTGTGTTAATCACTTTATAAAAAGAACGTTTTTGATTACCCTTGTATCTTTGTTTATTTTATTTTGTTTTCACTGCAGGTGCCATAAACTAAGTTATATAGGAAGCAGTTGTTTACGTTATTTTGACAAAAGGTATTTAGAGTGTCACAAAGTGGCTGATAACTGGGGCATTTTAAGATTTTTTTTTAAATGTCAGGACACCGGCCCTTTGATGGAAAACCAGGACTGTCCTGGCTAAACCTGGACCTTTGGTCACCCTGTCCAGTGCTTATGTATGTATAGAGCTAATGTGTGTATAAAACAGTGTTTAAATTATATCCAATGAATTCAAAGATCAGCACTTAACTGTCCTTGGGGGTATTTTTATGCAGGAAACTATTCAAAGTTCACAAGATTTATGGTGGAAAAGCTTCATAAATTAAATAGTTTTCTTCATCATTTACACCACTTTTTGGCTTCATGTAAAGCCTTTACTCACTCTTCTGTGCCTCTACACCTGCACATGACTCCCAGGGGGTACCTCATAATATACTGAGTGTATAAAAACTACTTCCCTATTGCCTCTCAATCTCGAATATATTTGGTTGACATTGTTAAAAGGCAGGATAATTTATCATGCCAAAGGCGGCAACCCTGCATTAGCTTTGTAAGGTATTATACAGCTTAGTAAGAGCAGTTGATTAGACTACTATGTATACTGGGTGGCTGTTTCACACTTTTTCAAACTTCAGGCAAAATACAATCAACTCTCATAAATACAAACTTGAAGGGACCAACAACAACAACAAAAAAATCGTATTATCAGTTATTCTTATTATCAGGAGTCCAAGCCAAATGCATCCTGCCAGTTTATATTGAAGTTACCCCAAAATTAATGTTCAATTACAGTTAAATGAAAAGTATTCTATAAAAGTATTGTGCATTTTATCAAAAATACAGTTGCAAGTGGATTTTAAAAAAAGTATAGATTGTCAATCCTGCAGGTCCCATTCTGATCACGGGCAATTTTATACCACAAAAGCCAGGCATCCTCAACATCAGGTATTGAGCAAATCAGAAATGCTGAAAACCTCTATCCACAGGTTGCTGTTCAGAGGCCTGTATTATTTCTATATGGTTGACAGTGTTTGGTGGGGGGATTTTAGACCACCGAATGACGCTATAGTTTTAATGCATTTTTTTTTAAATTATTTGACAGAATGTATTTGGTTAAGTATTACTAGGTAACATGGTTCCTGAAGTCAACAACATCCTCAATGATTTTGGATATTATAGAATACATATCTGGGATATTATTTTTATATCAGTAAGGTACATCCCCCTTCATGGTTGTAAATTCAAAGTTAGAGACCATGACATAGTGTATTTCGAGTATGCCCAGAATAGTAAGGGATATGTAAATAAAACATAGCTGTTCCCAAATGGTCCAACTTGTATTGGCACATCACAATAACATAATTTAATTTACTAAAGCATGTTGTTCAACAACGTCTTGCACATCTGACAGTTGTAAAGTTATAAAAAATATATTTTTTTTTTGTGCACTGATTTATTTATTTTTAATCTCAGTATGATCTCTGGAACACGTTTGACAGAGAAAGCAACAAAGCACAAAAGTCTACAACAGTTTGCTGCATGAAATTGGGGGGATGTATTAAAATGGATGTGCATCTGGGCGGATATAGGATTCGAATTCGGTTCACCGAATCCTAAGTATTCGTCCGAATCTGAACCCTGCTAAATAGGTAGGTATTCGGGCCGAATCTGAAACTGAGTCCTGAATTTGATGCATCCCTAATGAATACCAATAAATAGTTTACTGAATATTGGATAAGTGGTATTTAAGACTTAGATGCCATTAGGTAAGTACACTAAGTGTTAGTAACATGTTAAAGTATATTTAAATGACTGATTTGCAGTATATGAAATAACTTTTTTGTCTTCTCAAGATACAAATGTAACTGTGACATCGTGGAGGACAAATGTCGAGAGATGTCTCCATATATCCTCACAATCTCCTCCTAATTTATGTTTAATAATATTAATGCCAATTAATAAAAATTGCATAAGCAGTTTTCCAGACATATGTAAAAAAAACAAATGACATTCAGTGAAGATCAACAAATGTACAAACAAACATATATCCCCATCATCTTATACTCTTCATATCTGATGCTAACTAATATTAATATCAAGTTTCATCACACTTGCTTTGGCGGTTTTGCAGATGTATGGACATCTGTACAGTGTGTGCTGCAGTACATTACATGTTACAGTTTTTAGATTTTTTTTCAATTCCGGAGACCGGACAGACAGGTGTATGCAAGAGATAGACAGCTCAATATGTGGATCGGTGTCTTTGTCTAGCTATTAAATCATTATAATACAATTTACAGCAGTACATAAAGAACCCTCTCCACGAGTTCAAACCAGCTACTCTTTGGGCATTTTTCTTCACCTCTACAGTATAAGCAGTATTAATCTTTAATTGAACTTAGGAATATTTAAGCTGTGCAAACACCTTTTTTTTCTGTAGAACCACCCCAACCCAAAAAAAACAAAACAAAAAAAAAGCCATCAAACTCTTAGGCTCATGAAGCTGGTAAACCCTCGCAAAGATTAATCCCTCTGAAAACCACTGGGGTGGGGACAGAATGGCAAAAAGCAAACAAACTCAGCCTGTAATTTGCATGTTTTATTTTGGCCCACTTACATGATGATGCATTTCCTAAACATAACTTAAGCCACCTCACACATTTTTTAAAATGGAGTACTTGTCAAACGGTACTTCAATGCTTTGTTTCCTCGACTGAAAGTCCCAAAAATTCTTAGACTAAAGCAAAGAAACCATAAAGTCAGTAAATATTTTTTTGTACTTCTTAACTTGTTGTTTAGGTCTAAAAGGATTGTTTATCTCAAAAGACCTGTATTGGCACTTTCTCTCACAATGTACTAATTGCCATGTCTTTGGCACTCTTCAATTGCAGTGCAGGTCTCTTTGTGCCCACTGCATCTGTGTTTACACACCCTCTGTGATCAGTCGGAGGCCTACTCTAGGGGCCTGTCAACTCCTTTCAGGACTATGCCTTAAGGAGTTTAACCAAACTCTACGTGGTTAGGATCAGTTACTCCCCTGAGCCTTGCCTGCCCAGTTTCTGCTTTCCACTGACATTTTGACATAAATAGACAGGCAATTGCTCCCCAGTCTGGAGATGTGAGATTTATAAAAAGTGTGAATTCAAATGGCTGTTGATAAATTGCTACATGTTTTAGCCTTCACTATTAATTTCTGTCAGTCAACAGCAAAATGGCAATGGCTGCTGTACATTGTTCCAAAAACAACACTTCCTGCTTGAGGGCAAACCATTGTACACTGACAGACTGGAATGAATCTCACTGAGTTGAATATTACGTGCTATGTAAGGTTATGCATCTGGTGCTCAGCATAGAAATATTGTTCTCAACCACTTTTGAAGAAAGAAACTGCAATGGAAAGTTGAGTGAGGTGTATTACACAGGTTCAGCCTTTGCAGCTAGCTGGTACAAAGCCATGCTCTTGTGAAATCTAGAGTAAAGATTTAAACATCTCCAGCCTCAAGACAAATGACAAACGATAATAGTTTCCTGTGGGCTGCATTTAATATTTCTAGCAAGCCCTTTGTCTGAAACACAGACAAAATAAAGGGGACAAGGAAGGTAAGAAATATTCATATTTTTTTCCTTAGTACTGTCCGTGATAATTTGCAGGTCTTGACAATTCTTGGCTTCTCAATCTAAATCATTTCCTGAAGAGGACTTTTCTATATCAATGGCAATTCAGTTAATTACATCAATGCAAACAGCTATGGGTATGCTGCTCTGACTAGCTATGGCCTCATTAAACCTATTAATGTTAATGTAAACTTCATTGCATACTAGCTTTCAACACAGCCATGTAACCACACATAAATCAATTTAAGTTAGAAAAAAATGTGTTGTCTAGCTGACAACAGTTGCAGTCATCATTTTGAGGATGGCGAAAAAAAATTGGAATTAAATCTTCCTTCTCTGTAGTGCGAGCTGACCATTAACAAAAAGAGGAAACACATTTACATTTAGCCAATACTTTATTTCCTTAATCTAAATAATTGTAATTGTAGATTAAAGCGAGACCTGCAAAACACTAGTTCCAGCACTCTATTCAGATTAACAAGCCACATTTTCACCCTAAAACAGTTGAAATATTTCTTTTTGATTTAAAGCGTGTGTGGTGTGGGTATGTTGATGTTGCTGGATATGTCAATGGAAAATACAATAGCAAGGAAGTTGTCATCATTTAAGAGTTTCCATGTACTGAGTTATTCACACAAAGCCTATGTGGTTGTTTGATTTGAACACTGATAGAAGTTCCAGCACAGCCATTTTGCTACATGAAGCTTTTGGGGAAGACACTTGTCCTTCATGCATGCCAGACCAAAAGAGAATCTACAAGAAATAAAATGGTGCAACCCAACTGGACAATTAGCACCAACCTTTTAAAAGCTGAACATGATAAACCAATGCATAACCATACTGTAAATATATTTGATTCACCAGGCTTTCAGTACATGTGTAATGTGTAAGTTTCCACCTCTGCTGTGCTTAATCATGGAATAGTACATTTTGCTATTGGATTAAATTTATGTTTCCACTCAGAAATTCAGAACCTTTACCATATTCCAGGATCCAGTTGCACAGTTCTTAGCCAGCAACAATTTGGAAACACTTCATCATATGGCATTTCATTTTATCATGAATTGTTTCCCTCAAATTTAAGGAGCTAATATTGTAGTTCACTTGGAATTATTTTCATTTGAATTTCCGGGTTAACAGAAATGTCATTGTTTTGAATTAAAATATAGAGATTATAACTACTGTAATAGGGCTTTCAGTTTCCTCTGCTATCAGATGATGGGACTCAACTGTAATGTGAAACATGATATTTTACAAACGAAAGCATAAGACGTTACAACATTTATTCTTGGCTTGGAGCAGTCCTGGAGTTGTCTTCCCCTCCTCACAGCTGATGTGGCAGTGATTCATTTTAAATGCAGTGAAAATACACGAGTGGCCATTTTTGCTTCAGTAGCAATAATTTAGGACATTTTGATGATGAGATTCACTGAAAACATAATGAAAAGTCTAGCAATAAAAAGCCCTTGAAGCAATAAAATGTTAATATATTAAGGAAATTGCTAATGCCCACCAACTATGTGTGCTCTATCCTACTAAATGGGGTCTGAGTCAAATAAAAGATTTTTTTTTCCAGTTGAATAAAGTAAAAGCTGTGAAGGAGGCAGCGAAAGCGCTGTTTAAAAGGGATCCCAGATTGTCACATTTGTGGCACTGCAATGTCACTACACTGCTGGCAATTGTCAAAGCACAACGTCATCTGATTGGATGGTCTACCTGTATCCTCACACATTTTGTTTGATTGGTTTGCTTTAGAACACACTATTAAAATATACACGGCAGCTGGCTGAGCTGACAGTATGGCAGCTTTAAGGGGAGGCAATGTAATGAAACAGGATGAATGTGTGTGGGTATGACTGAGAAGACCTGAAAAGGAAGAGATATGGCCTTCATCACTGGGGTTAACATGGGAAAATCAAAATACTGCTTGGAATGTTTTATGTGTGATAAATCAACCACACATTATGAGTTGTCCATGGCTTAATGGATACCACATCTACAAATAGATGTGTTATATATCCTGCACTTCCATAGTTAAGGAGAGGTCTGGACAGGTTTGTACTCAGGTATTGATTTCCATGGTTTAGCATCATGGCCCAATTTTCATTTATTTTCTTAGGGAAAAACAACGACCAATTATCATTTAAAAATAAGAACACAATATAGGCTCTGACCAAGGTGATTACCAAATACAAAAAAAAAATGTGTAATTCATGTTCAATACTTTCATATACCTAAGGAAATAAAGTAATACTTGGGGGCAATCCAATACCTAACCTGGACCTTTCAACATGGTTTAAAGCAACATTAGAGTGTCAGTACCAGAGGTGTTAAACTACACTTTATGCCAGGAGACAAATACGCATTTAGACAGGCCTGTTTGATGAATGAGTAGAAAATGTAAAAACACAAGCCAGTGGTGTTGATAGGGTTTTATGGTGTCACACACGAATGTTGGGTCAGAAATGTATTGTCAGACCCTCACAACTCCTTAGCTGATAAAACTATTTTCATGAACAGATAGACACTCTTACATAACATGCAAAAAAGGTATCTACTAATTATCTTGAAAAAGACTAAGTTATAAAACAAGGTATATCAAAGAATATAACAAAGGTGATCTCAATATGTGAAAACAGGCCTAGTTAAACCTAGTTCAAATGGTGCTAAAGTACCCTCCTTTTTGAAATTTGTGAGTGCATATTAAAAATGAGGCCCTACTGCATCATTTAATTCACATCTTTGCAACCCTATATGTGAAATGTTGGTCACAATTTGAAACCCATTTTATCCAAAGAATGCTTTTTTAGCTGATTGATTGCAATATCAACTATGAGGCTGGTGATTCATAAAAAGTTAATTAATTCAATAATAACTGCAAGAAGTTATCAGTCTTATGAGGTTGTCAAACTACTAAATGCCAGCGTTGCAAATCTAGTAAGCAAACCAGGCACACTTATCAGCCCTTAAATTGTCATACTGTTTATTAAAAGTTAAAGAAAACACATTCACACATTTTCATGAAGAAAGGCATGAAAAAACAGTAGTCTTGAACATATTCAGGATCGACAAAACTGATTCTGACAAACCTTTATAGTACAGACAAACTCAAGCTGTAGGACTATAGAGGATGGACCCCCCAAAAATCCACTTTATTCACTGTAACAGCGGGAAACCTTTTAAAGAAAATAAACATGTCCAAAGTTTTAAGCTTATAACCTGCTAGTCAAAAAGGTCCTCTGTGTGCAAGTATACAGTGGTTAATGGTGAAAGAGGGATGTAGGAACTGAAGGCTCGTGGGATTCCTGCAACTCCCACTGATACAGACACAGCTGTACAAACAGTTGCAGGCTTTGTTGGGGAAGGGTGGCCAATAAGCTGAAAACGATGAGCATATCTGACCTATAAATCCCTTACAAAAACTCAGCTCAGGACACAGCCAGAAGTTAGGCCTATTTTTATTTATTTTGTATTCCAGTAAGAATCATTTCAGTGCTCTGCTAATTGCAAGTGCATTGACCACAAGTCACGTGTAGCAAAGAGGTATAACCGCATGTTAACTAATTCATATTTGTTTTGTGAAATTGCTTTAGTAGAACCCTTTGATCTTAATTAATGGCAGTTAATGTTTCAAGTAAGTGTCCCTATTGAAGGTTTGAAAACAAACCGATTCAATAAAAATATTTGTTTTAATTTGATATAAAAAGGCACTTTGAGCGATTGAACAGTAGGCTACTGTGAACAAATTCTGTTAAGTTTTGCTTTAACAACACCACCAAACACCTTTCTTTCAGTAACAGCCTGAAACGCAAAACTCTGGCTTTGCCAACCTGAAACGTACAAAATAGATTATAAACATATACTGCAGTGCAATTATTTGTAATTATACAATATTTGGAGTGCGGTTTGTACCAGTTAAACTTTTTTTTTTAATGTAAGCAACAGAAACAGAACAAAAAATTTACTTCATCCAAGTAATGTTGCGGTCATACGCAAAAATAGAAAAATATGAGAAGCCTAAATTAAAAATAAAAATAAAAAAACAATAACTTGCATGGTGCAGTGCAGATAGTATACCTATATTGTAAAGTGGGTCATTCAATTAATCTCAAAGGTCTTTAATTATCATTGTGAATAGGATCATTTATAACGGCAATACACAGACTACTTACATAACAGCATTTATAAAATAAGGGTTCTAAAACAAACACTCTGAACAAAAAGAATGTCCCTTTCTCCTGCAGTTCCATAATTGTTGTATTTATTAATTAGTGGCGGGTTTAAATCTGGTTTATTTTTGAGAATATCTTATTGGACTGACACCAGGAATAATTCAAAACCTGCCACTGCTAACACAAACAGCAAAGCTTTAAATGACATGTGATATACCTCCAAGCACGTAGAGTATATGATGTCATGTGCACATGTCATATCAAGTCCCACAAGAATGATGTCATTTTCTCCATTTCTAGTGCTTTTCTGATTATCTGTCCAAAACAAACTTTATTTAAAAAATGAACAGCCCTGTTTTGTAATCTAAATGTGGTCTGATCTTTGTTAATTTGGTGTATTTCTGTATTTTGTCTTTTTCAGCTCCCTTTTCTTATATGCAAGCACTTTTGGTAAAACCATTTTGAAGAAAAGATACCGTTAAAGATTACACAAGTCTGCGTTTCCATGGATATGATTCACAATGAAGCAAAATAAATAAATACATAAATATTGCTTTTGACATTCAGCAATGGTTCTCAGCATTGAAGTTATTGGCCTTTCCACTGATATCCCACAGTACTAGATTAATGCATAATACACAGATCAAAGGTTGATTAATCCCAGGATTCTTCTCAGTTAATTACACCGTGTAACAATTTTTTTTATTTTTTGTTCCTGGGTAGTAAGTGTTATTTCCTAATTGCTTATGCCTCAAAAGTATAGAAAATGGCTATTATTCCCTACAAACTTTGCTTTTGTGACCAGGACAGTAATATTTCAAAATATCACTATTTCCAATGGGAAAACGGGCAAATGTGTGTCTTTTCATTCACATAAAGTCAGAAAAAAACAACATATGAATCCAAATTAACATGTATTTATACTAAAGTAATACAAAAATGACTACAAAATATTTAGAAGTGAATAGTTTTTCGAGATTTACGATTATACTGTATTTACAGTATAATCTTAAATCTCGAAAAACTACTCACTTCTAAATCTTTTGTAGTCATACAAACCGATCTGGACATTAGTAGAAAAAATATATATTTCCTTCTACAACAGAAAGATGATCTAAAGTTGTAGTCAAAGGTTTACATACCCCAATAGAAATTTATAATTTCTAGAAATTCTTCTTTAACCACTATGAAGGAGATTTTGATGTGTGCTTTGGATCGTTTTTGTGTTGGAACATCCATTTGCGCTTTAAACCAAGTTTTGTAGCAGAGGGTTTCAGATGATTGGCCAATATCTTTTGGTATGCTATGGAATCCATTTTACCATGTATTGGAACTAAATTTCGTGTGCCATTAGAGGAAAAACAGCCCCATAGAAGGACATTACCACCTCCATGCTTGACAGTAGGTATGGTGTTATTTTCTTTGTACGCCTCACCAGACTTTCTCCAAACGTAATGACTATCAGCATGACCAAATAGCTCAATTTTTATTTCATCACTTTACAAAACCTTTGACCAGAACTCATATCCATCATTCAAATGCTCTTTTGCAAACTTTAAGTGATTGTGCTGGTGACATTTTCCTTGGGTGTTTTTTTTTTTCCTTGGCCTGCGACCACTGAGACCTTCACCATGCAATACTCGACCTATGGTTGGAATGGAAACCCCAGTCCCACTTGCAGACAATATACTTTGAATATCTTTAGCAGTCACTCTCGGATTGTTATTAACCTTCCTGTTCTTCTACTTGTTCTTGGTGAAAGAACCTTCTTTCTTCCAGACCGAGGGAGCGATGTAACAGTACCATGAGTCTTGTACTTCTTGATAAGAGAAACAATAGTTTAAACTGGGATACTCAAATGCTTCTTTTATCCTTCTCCAGATATATGACAATAAATAATTTTCTGCTGAAGGTCTTAAATAGCTCTTTACTTTTTCCCATATTAACTTATTGGTAATGACAGCAATCATCCAGTGCCTAATCCTTTTATACTCTCTAAGAATTAGCTTCGGCATCATCATATTGAAATTTCTAGCACCTTGTAGACAATACTATCATAGCATCAAAGTGTATGGATACTTTTGAATTTGCATTTTTGGAGTTTTGCAAAAAAATTGCAAAAATAATTTCTTGTAACTTGGTTTTTCCTCATCCACAAAAGAAAACTTTTGCTACAAAAGATTTTCTTTAAAATTCTTTGTTTTTGAGAAAATTCTAGAAATTGTAAATTTCCTTTGGGGTACGTAAATTTTTGACTAGAAGTTAAGCTGTCATTTTTATGATCTTGGCAAAGCTAGCACAATAATGGAAAAATCAATAGGACATTGCTCCAGGAAATACTGAAACCAGATCTAATTTTTCATAAACTAGATTTCTTTGCAAAGCACATTTGACTCATAGACATATCCAATAAAACAAAAAAGGTGATACATTGACAATTTTGTCAAAACATTATACTTGTCCAAAACTGTAATAGCTGGGCTGGGAAGTCTTGTCTGGTATTTCAACTCAGGGCTGCTGGCTAACATCAATCAAGGCCACCAGACAACTGTACTTATTGAATTTAGGCTGCCACCCACTGCCATTACATGTCCTTTTTTATTCTGCATAACCTTTATTGAACAATGCATCTAAGACAAACACTGTAGTTTTATTACCAAATTAAGAGCAATGTTAATGTTAAACTCACCTGGGGATACGTTGTGCTATTTAGAAGTCAAGGGTTTAAATTGTATTCTGAAGTTGCTTAAAAAACATCCTGGTTGCACATTTTATCCAACAACATTCTGTCTGTGGAAGTGTATGTAGGAATGACTGACATGTATATCAGATGAATGTCTAAACCTTTGGTGTAAATCAGAGAAAATGCATTCTGACACATAGATCAGAAATACCCATATTTTGCTTTCTAAAACAGAAACATTTTTGTAAATCAAGTTGTTCCTTCAATTACTTTTTCCTGTCATTAACCAACCAGCAGCTTTCAGCCAATAACATGCTTTCACCCAGAAGACACTGCTGAGGTGAAATAACATTTTGAGGTGAAATGGAAACTGAGAGCTTTAACCAAATGTAGTACCAGATAGCAAGATTTAAAATGAAAATATCGGTTTGCTATGAACAGGCATTTCATTTGAAACTGCACATTTGAGACACTTGTAGCTAACAGGGCAACATGTATAGAATTATTTTCTGAGCTACAATGTCTGAGCTGGCTGGCTGTCCTCTTTCAGAAAGTTTTTTGGTAACACTTTTAAAGTTAATCTTTTAATGTTAAAAGCAGCTAAAACAGAACAGGTAGACTAGATAGTCTGGAACAAAACAACAAAACAAGAAAATATCAAAGCCTAACTCAGCACCCAGCTTGATACTATAAATTAGCTGTGCTATGAAGTAACCAATAGCTAGCAATTCAAACATTGGTCAGCTGAGTTCCACTGGTTACCTGGAGCATAGACTGCATTCCAACCGTCTCTCCTCTGAATGAGCCCCAGAGGGGTATATGTAGCTGATCCAGTTGGAAGCCCCTCCCCTGGGAACCTAATATTATAAATAAATCTAAATAACATTAAACTCCAACTAGCCTTTTATTTTCCCCTCTCTAATACTAACTGTAAGACCACAGAGCTCCTTTATTTTCATATGGGTATAACCTCCCCATAGGCTAACATTATGCATGTGCCGTGCACTATTTTAATCTGACCGCTCAGGCACGCACATGTCGCACATGATGTTTTTCTCCCATGTACTGCACTCTGCGCACATGCTCCTCTCCATCCAAACCTGCATCAGTAAGTGATTACGTTTATTTTACCCACATGTTCCTATCTGAGTAAACTAATGATGATTTCCATTATATGAGAGCAGATGTTAAAACTTCTTGCTGATTTAAACTCGGCTCTCGCCAACTATGACGTAGCTTTACAGTAAACTAATATAATCTATCTGCATCTCCATCCATTAGTGTTTCTTTCCATCTGATGATGTTGATATCCTTCTGTCTGGTGTCGATGGCTGAAGTGTAATGCTGGCTCCAGTGATCGGGTTATTTTGCCTCCCCAGTGCATCAGCACACACAATGGCTATGATGCTGGCTCTGGGGATCAACAGTGTGGTCTCCCCAGCGCATCAGCATGATAACCGGCTGGATTGAGCTAAGTAGGGTACACCTCTGGGGTCTTCAAGTGGGCACCTTCCGTCCTCTGTGTTTCGTAGACTAGCCCATGACACCTCAAGAGGGCTCGACAGCGATTCTGATGTCCCATCATCACCCCGCTCTGTCCCCCACTCAACTCAGCCCAGCTTACTTACCTGTACATCAGTGTTGCTTTCTTTCCATTGTGCTTGAGATCCCCAGCCAGAATCTTTCCATCTCAACCAGCCAGTTGCTGCTCCTTTCTGCTGCTTCAGATAAGTTCTTCACTGGGCGACGCAACTCTTGGCCACTGAACCCGACATCTCTGAGAAACTGGGTTGTACAGTGTGCCATAAATCTTTTTGTTAGGCTGACTGGTTCTAAGCAATGAAGGGAGGGGCCCCATGGATATAAAGAGCAGAGCCTGGCAGAAACAGGACAATGCAAGAGAATCTGGACAGGAGCAAAAGAAGCAGACATGGACGGAGACAGTGGAACCCATAGAGATCACGGATAGGAGATGCACCAGTGGAACAAGAGACTGTACTAGAGGGTTCAGTTTTAAAGGGAAGTAGTTAACCCTCTTTAAATTGTTGATTATAAGGTGCATAGCCTAACAGGGACCCTGGTGCACCTTATTCTTTTGTTCTTGCTGAGAGTAATACCTGCCCTTCTTAAATTGAGCTACCAGGTGGAAAAATGCAGATTGTGTGATATTTATTCCAAAATAACCCTAATGATTGGTGTTATTTGTCTCCACCTTGTGTTTTTCTGCACTATTTAATGCCAATCAGTAGTGTGTATTAAGGCATTATTTTTATAACTGCCTTCATACTAGGCTGTGTTGTAGTTAATCATTTTAAAAAGATCTACTCTAGTGGTGGGTTTCACTATGTTGCACTCTATTTATGAATGCACCCTGTAGAGTGAGTGGTGCTCTAGGTGCTGCACTTTGTTTTTGTTAACTGGTTTAAAGTACACTTAAGTCATTGTTGGGGTGTCAAACAGTGGCCAGTGCACTGTACAAGTGTTTTGTGGGATATTCAGTGCTGTTGGTTTTTCTGTCTCCAGGGGGGTGACTGCCATGTCAAGGGAGGAGTCTGTTACCTGTGTTGGGGACGCAACACTAGCTGCAACTGTCCTGGAGCAGCTGGCGAGGATCCAGTGGCGGTTGTTGCAGTGATCCGACAGCCTGACGAATGTATCTATTCTTTTTTTTTTTTTTAATACTTTTACACCCTAGCATAGTGGGTGTTTTGTTTTTGTTTTTTTTTTATACTTTGTGGACTACCCAATTAGCATGTACTTTATTTTTTCTTTTAGAAAGTCCTGGTATTGTCAGTTTGTTTTTATAGTAACTCATGGCCATATTTTAATAATTTTAAAAGAACAAATAAACACTTTATTGTGAAACTGCATTCCTACTATCTTCCTCTCCTGTCATGGTCAGTGTCTGCTCTCAGTTCCAGCTGGTCACATCTACGAACCTGTGATGCTTTAGTGTTTTTAGGGTCCTAGTGTCCTATATTTTTTAGTAATTAAGTGGCGTTGTTGGCTACTGGTTAATTTAAGTTTAAGTGTCTAGTGTCAAGCTGACATATTTGGCGTAAGTCGACAGGATTCAGATTTTAACACAACATAACATTTTAACCCAAGGTAACATTTTACATGCAGTATATTGTTTTGTTGCTATATTAACACCTCTGTTGCTGTTTTTGTATTTCACTCACGTTTAGTTTTTTCTTCCCGTGGGGTGTGCACGCATCAGCAGAGACAAAAGAAGATATCCCTCTTCCTGTACTTGAAGAGAAAGCCTGGCACGAGGAGCCCATGGAGAGGTGGAGAGCCTAAGGGATAAGGCTAGGCTGAGCTGGGGGGACCGTTCCTTAAGGGAAATGAGAGGGGGCACAGCAGCAGCTTTGCCTTCACCAGTCCCATGCCGGAACAGTTCGCCTGCAGGGCCTCCACACCTGCTTACAGCAGACAACCCTAACCGCCACTTACAGGCCACCATTACCACAAACATCTGGCCAGCATTCCCTCCCAGTGACGTCGCTCGGAAAAATAAATAAATACCAGGCAGTGAACGTCAGTCCCTCCCCTATCCATTGATATGCGGTTAAAGTCTGTACTGCAAAGTATGGTGACCCAGTAAGTCTTCAAAACAAAGTGTTTTTTTTTTTTTGGCTTGTTTACACGATCATAGTCCTAGAAACCCGCTTCAGTATGATTGTGTTAACACAATCTCGGTCCTTAAAGGGTTAATCTCTTATACTGATATGAAAAGGTAAGGCATAAGGGTATCTGTGGTTTAACCACCCAGCTAATATGTCTGTGCTTCTAGCATCAGTATACGTTTGGTGGTTTTTCTATATAGCTTTATTAGTCACATACATTATATAAAGTACTGTGTCAAAAGATTTTATTTTGTAAGTTTGTGTGTTCGGTTGCTGTAGTTTTACCAGGTTTATTAGTGATGTTATGCAAATGCTGCCCTGAATGCATTACTCCATTTCTGGTTATAGTGCTGGATGTCTGTAATCTCTTTGAATAACAGCATTACAACCTTCTTACTGCAGCATTCAATGTTTAGAGTGGAGACAAAAGGGAACCCGGATACACTGATCCTGTCTGTCCATTCAAATTTCTGACAATTCCTCCCACCATCCTTCCATCTGACTTCCTTTCACTCTCTACCAGGTGAACTGTCTATCATACACTAATTGCTTTGCTTGCTATTTTAGCTCTAAAATTCTAGTGATTAAAAACCCAGTAATTATATAATGTTCAATATGTTGTACTCGTCTAACCCCATACAATATATGATCAAAATCAATACACTGAATAATAGCACATAGGTTGAGATTACCAAGACTGTTTGTATGTGTGTGGACTGGTTCCATTTTGATCTGCTTTTGTTCTATTTTACAAAAGCTGCTGTATGCCAGAATATAGACAAAGCAGCATATTGGAATATGATGTACACCTACTCCTATTAATGGTCATAGATCATTTAAAATGATTCAATATTGTGGTACAACTTGTGGTGTGATTAGGAAACAAAGCTAACTCATCCTTTAAAAAAAAAAAAAAAAACTAGTGCTGACTAAATGTATTTACTGACTGAGACCATATTTATTTGGATGTACTCAGATTGGTACATACTGGAAATAAAATTGTCCTAAATGTATCTCTCCAGCTAAAAAGAGAATATATTTTAACATATTTTAGATCTTATAAATAAATATTTATCATTCAGACACTCTAAGATTTTGCAACTTTGTAATCACAAAACAGTTGTTAATTTTTATTTCACCATTAAAAAAAAAAATTATTATATGTGAAAATGTATTTAAGAAAATAATAATTAAAAAAAAAGAAGGAAAATGTGTGGTTTGATAAAGTTATTAAACCACAAATTAACAAAATTCTGTTTAAAAAAAAAAAAAAAAAAAAAAAAAAAAAACAGAGGGCATACAGTACTTTGTTTTCTTCTTGGAACATTTCCAGCCTTTATTCGGATTACCTTTTCCATCCATTTTATGCATAGCCTACAGTTATGTCAACTTTCATTATTGTGTTATGTTTATGTTGTTTTTCTACACGCTAATTTTGTTGTCAAATGCTTAATGTTTCACTAAAGAGTTGGATTGATTTCAAGGAACATTGTGTTGCTAGGGTAACAAAGACTGGCTAAAACAACAGGTGAGTATCTTTAATAAAAAAATACAAGGGATTTGGTGCAGAACTTTTAATAAACCAGTGTTATTAAATAATAAGTGCATTAAACATTTGATACATACTAAATTAACAGTAAATCTGAGCTGAGCTCAGAATCAATTTAACAGATCTCTGGAGGCTCTGTTTATTACACCTTCCTCCTGATTGGCTGCTGACATTCCTATCCCAGATGATTAAGAGAGTAAAAACAATGGTTCAGATCGCATTTCTTTGGAAATAAGGAAAATCACTGTTCCTTTTGTGCCTTCATGAGTGGTGATGTCACAGAGGTATTGCCATAAACAAGTAAAACAAGTAGAAAATCTCTGTTGGCCCCTGGCATGGTAGGTTACACAATGTTACACAATTACGCTAGGGCAGGTAAGACTGAACCGAAAATATCACCTTAAAAGGCCAAAGTAATCATCATTACCCAGAGTGCACTGAGGGCTAAAAAGGAAACAAGAACTCATCAACTCAGAATGACTTATTCCACAATGTCCCTAACCTTAAAAATAATATATTTCTTATGTTACAATAAAAATGCAAGTGGTATACTCAGATGCAATGTATAAACATAACACATTTGCATCAATAAGTGTGCCTCTAATTAATTTGTGCAGTCCGAGTTTGAATTCAGTAACAGAACTCAAAAGAAAATTTATTTTGGAAAATTCTTAAAATAAAATCTGTATAATATTTGCACTAAAAGTCACTTCTTCCAGATATTCATTCACTGGGGAAAATAACTTCTTCTTTTAAATTGCCTCAAGGTAAATTTTGCGAAATAACCACAGACTGGTAACAATATTATGCTGTTTTCCATTTTCAAAACACAGTTTATTATAAGTTGTGTTCAAAATCTTCTTTTTAGTCAGCTTGTAACAAGCCACCCCCTGATAAGCAGGTGTTACTGGTCACACATGAATCAAAATAAGGCCCAGATTATTATAATGACCAGGTTGTCAAAGTGAAATGCACAGCAAAAAAAAAAAAAAAAAAAAAGAATAGAAGGATGTCTTACGCCAATAACAAAGAAAATATGGTTTATTGCAAAATATTGTTTGGTTGGAAATGTCAGAATAAACAAACAAAAAAAAAAAAAAAAAAAAAAAAACAAACCAACACAAGAATAATAAACAACTACAATCATTAATCAGGTTCCATGGGACATCTTTTTATCTTCAGGCGATTGAGAAGGACAGCCACGTCCGCAAACTTGGGGATATATTTGTGATACCATCCAGCCAGTCCAAAAAACCTCTGACCCTCTTTCAAGTTAGTAAGCACAGGGTAATCCTGGATGGCTTTCAGTTTGTGAGGACCAGTTGCTACTCCTTCTCCTGACACAATATGTCCCAAAAAAGTGAGAGATGAGTTGAAAAAATGAAATTTCTTCAAGTTTAGAGTCAGATTGGCTTGATGGGGGTTTCTGTAGAAATCTTTCAAGGTCATTGAGGTGCCGTTGTGGGTTAGAAAAGTAGACTATGACATCATCAATATACACAAAGCATATCTGTCCATGGAGATCACCTAAAACCTGTTCCATCGGCCTTTGAAAAGCTGCTGCCGTGTTCTTAAGACCAAAAGACATCACCATGAAATGAAAAGGTGTGGTGAATGTGGCCTTCTCTCAACACCCCTCTTCCATAGTCACCAGCCAGTAACCTGGGCGCAAGTCCACAGAACTGAAGACAGCTGTACCATGAAGAGACTCAAGGATGTCATGAACTAGGGGCATAGGGTAAGCATCAAATAGTGTTTTTGAGTTAAGCTTCTTGTAGTCTACACAGAAGTTGAAGGCTCATTACCCCATCCTGTAGTATATCCTTCAGATATTTCTGGGTTAGGTCCTTCTTCAGAGGGGACACTCGGTATGCCCGACACATTGTGGTTACCTCATAGGTAGTCTTGATGGATTGACGGATCACCCAAGTCATCCCTAACTGATCTGTACATACAGACAACCACTTCTTCTGGAGTCTTCCAAGAAGAAGGGTCCCTTCCCAGGGTCACTACTTTCGCATACTTCGAAGTTGCTCCTAATTGGGTGCTGTAGAGGCATCGGAAAGTACAATGATACATGTGCTGCAATCCTCTTGCAAGCTATATCCCAGTCACCTCTAGAAACAGGTGGAAGGCATACTCCTGGTGAGGGTGTTGAACACCCTATGTGTGGTTGGTGAAGTTGATGCGGGTATTGTCTTTTCAAGAAAGTCCAAGGACAAGAGGAAAGATTAGATGAGAATACTTGAGAATGTAGGTGTAGAGAATCCAGAGTTCATCTTGACAGAGGTAAGTAAAACAGACTATACCCAAGGAGGTGAGACTGTCCATCTGCCATTACAGACTTCTGACTGCAAGCTGATTCCAACACTTCACCTGTTCTTGAGATCTTCTTCCAAAGACTCTCTCATGTGCGTGAATGTACTTCCAGTATCAAGTACGGCAAGACCATCCCAATCTCTCACACCAATCTAGACAACTAACAAGGACAGGCTAGAAGCAGGGTGATCACAGGCCTTGTTTTTCCCCTCTTGCCTCATTACGCTGACCTCAGCAGGTTTCTTGATGGATCCTTTGTTGGTTCTCTTTTCCAAAACTGTTTTGCTGGA
The DNA here is from genome assembly GCF_017654505.1 of Polyodon spathula. Lineage (NCBI taxonomy): Eukaryota > Metazoa > Chordata > Actinopteri > Acipenseriformes > Polyodontidae > Polyodon > Polyodon spathula. The sequence continues at coordinate 89,012,061 of NC_054536.1, read as the reverse complement.
GTTTGCTTTGGACCAATACTCCCTCTGGGCAGCATTATTGCACTCCACCTGGGCTCCTAATCTCACCAGTTCTGACACAGTACGGGACGGTCCCTCGGAGGCAGCTTGTCAGTTTGGGGTTGCTGTTGTTCAGGATGTGCCTTACTACTTCATCCTCACTCAGCTCTGGTTTCCAGGTCATGCAGAAAGCACAACATTTTTAGGCAAAGTCCCGAATGTTCTCATCCGGCAGTTGTACTCTAGTACAGACATGTTTTTCTACCTTTGTATGGAAGTCAGTTGTCAAGAAGGCTTGGCAGAAACTTTAAAGTTTTCCCATGACTGGATTCCATGATGCTCAGCAACCCACCAGCTCTTTGTTGACCCTTTCAGCACAGAGGATAAGATGGCAAGAATCTCAGCTGTCTTCATAAGCTGAAGAGCCAAGAATCGTCACATCGGTCAAAGAAATCAACCGTGTCACTGCTGTCTTCCCCTCCAATCTCAGGGATAGTGATATTGATTGGCAGTTTTTAGCGTGGACTCCTCCATCATCCCTCATTGAAATGACCTTCACTGTAACTCCTTGATCTGAGAGTTGGGCAATTGTAGACATGCTTACCTTCCTTGCAGGTGTTGAAAACTGTGGCAGTCGTTGAGGAGTGACCTTAAGAATCTTCTCAAGTTCTGCCTCCCACAGTGCATCGCGGCGCTGCAGGCACACAACAACTGCTCTCTCTGGCTGCTGTAGGGCCTGTTCCATCCATTCCCACATATCTTCGATCTTGATTTGAAGAGAGCTGCACAGGAGATCTTCCTGGTTGATACTGCTCTCTTGTGATTGTCTCAGCTCACCTTCCAGGGCCTCTATTCGGAGAGTAGGTTGTGCTCAATGCTTTGTTCCAGTGCATTTTTATCAGCAAGGTAACTTTCCTCCTCCTCATCATCATCATTGCCCCCGTTAAGTTCTGCACCTTCCTGCATAATATACAGATCACTCAGGCGGTAGGTTATCTCAGCGATGGGCTCATGTATGGTAACATGTCTAGCTGTACTTTCAGGTAAGCTGAAAGAAGACAAAGTTTGTCTTTCTGACATTTTATATTTTGCAAATAAACATACTGTATAATTTAGAAATTTATTTGGACATAAATGATCCCTGTACAGGCCACCAATTCTGTAACGATCCACCCCCTGATAAGCAGGTGTTACTGGTCACAACTGAATCAAAATAAGGCCCAAATTATTACAATGACCAGGTTATCAAAGTGAACTGCACAGCAAAAAAAAAAAAAAAAAAAAAAAAAAAAACAAACAAAGGATGTCTTGCCAATCACAAAGAAAATAGTTTATTGCAAAATATTATTAGAGGTTAGAAATGTCAGAAAAACAAAAAAATAACACTAGAATGATAAACTACTATTGTTATTCAGATGAATAAACAATACAAAACACTGAATTTATAAAGTATCAAAAGAAAATAACAGTCCCAGAAAAAGTATAAAAAAAAAAAAAATGCAACTAATCCAGATGCTGTAAATAAAGTAATGGAAGGATCACACCAAGTTTATGAAGTCCAGTTTAGAAGATCAGATGAAAAAGTTGCATTTGTTTTAAACAAAAAATAGCCATGTGCTTCCTCCTCTTCCTTCTTTATGCTAAACTGCCTAAATCGCAGCCTAAAGTGTCCCTCTCTGAGTGGCTGGGGAGAATTCCAATTGCCCAAAGGGGAGTGGGGCAATTTAGGGCAAATAATTATGGGTAATGTAGTCTTTTTTTAATGAAAACTACAGAACCTGCTTAAAGGGACAGCTGAGGAAATAATTGTATTTCCCTATGCAGCTAAGTGGGAGCTACAAGCTTACAGGATTGTTTTCACAAATAGTTAGTTATTAAAAAAGAAGTTTTCCATTATTAAGTTTGTTTTTATTGATACAATGCAACTGATAACATTGTTGGATTCTTTAACAGGTTTTTTAAACTGCAGATTGAAATCCTGCATTTTGATTGGTCAATAGCCATATCCTTAACACTAGAACCACCAGATTTTCTAACTTTTTTCTAAGTTTTTATCCAATATAAAGATGGCCCTCTGAACCCGACAAATTGTGTACAAGGTCAGACAGTTAATGCATTGTGTGCAGGGTGTCGCTATTTATTATAAGAAATGTAATTACCTGCAGTTTACTTTGAATAAGCATAATAAAAATAATAAATAATAATACAAAAAAATACATATTTTAATTAAGGGCCTTTAATAGTTATTTTTGTTTTGGAATTGTAATTGGTGCTTTTTCCTCTAAGAACATACAAACTGTGCTAAGAACGATTTGCAGAAAGGAGCATTGAGAATCACGATCATAATGTCACACCTGCGTTGCAGCTTGGAACTCCTCTAGCTGTGCCATTATGTGAGCATAAAGCTTTAAGAATTAGGATAATAATGTCAAATGTTCCTTCCATTAATGTTAACATTTAATCCCATCTTTTTGGGGGTCAATAACACAAGCAGGATTAATAGTGTGACCGTCATCCATCAAAATTCAATTTTCTTAGAAATGTGAAATATTGTACCCTACAAATTTAAATTTCTACATGAAGAAACCATGTACCAGTGCTCAGAGATTTAATATATTAATACTACTAGGTTTTTTTTCTAATTTTATAAATATAAATGCAGACACAATAAGACAGGAAAAACATAAACAGCAACATATAAAAAAGCCGTGTTTACAGGGGCACAGAAATAGAAATTATGTTTTGTTTTTATATATTTTACATAGAAGTGAACTTTATAAGCTATGCCCAGATGCTATGCCTGATTTTACTTGTTTCAGTCTATAGCAAAGCAATGCATGGCAGAAACATTAACCAGATCTGCCAGCATCAAAGAACATGTCGTTTTAAAACCTCATTTTTACAGCCCAGTTCAGAAGTTTAAGTTTTCAGTTCCAGACAGGTTAAAAGCTAATGACTGTTTTCATCTCTTCTGTTCTAATCCTTCACAACATCCTTTCCCACTCTACTGGACTACCACTATCATATGAAGATATGATGTCTGTGCTTCAGGAAAAGGGATTACATTGTAAAGATACTGATGTCATTATTATAATCAAGAGACTGTAATGTTTGACTATGTGTTCTGGCTCCATTCCTCTGAGATTAATTCACTTTCTTGGCTTCTCTTCATACAAAATGTGTTTCTTCTTACTTTTTTGTAATTAGCATATTTTTTTTTCCGAACCATCTATTATCTTTCTGACAAACAATATACTTTTCTTCATACAATGGTTGATATTTACTTCACACAGCGTCCTGGAAATTAAAATACGTTTTTTTACTCAGGGCCTGGTTTAGTAGAGTAATGTGGGTTGGATGAAAATATAATAATATAGAGGCTGCATTGAATTACGAGCAATTAAATTGTGTCAAAGGATTCTCAACTGAACATCACAAAGCCCTAAGCTAAGATGCCTAAGGTATTTACTTGTAAATATATATCAGTGGTCGGCATGGGTATCCAAAAACTCAAGTACCCATTGGGTTTTAAATTACCCGACGCTCCCCGGATCTCTTTTAACCCGGTATCAATTTATTAATTTGAGAATTTAAAGAAAATGTAGAAAATATGATAATACAGTTGTGATTGCAGGTCTCCGGTCAGCGTAAGAAAGACAACTTTAAAACAAGCTTTTGCATTGAGCCTTCTCTTAATTGGCAGCAGAGGTCAGCACCACCAAGTTGCGCGACGAACACTTAACAAAATTACCGGACTCAGTGACGGACATGGGGGGTGTATAGCAAGCAGCAGAGCACAGTCCGATTTAAAGCACATTCTCCCATATATATAGAGGAGCTAAGCACACGAATATCAAGTTAATGTGCTTTATAAATCTTGCAGCAAGTTTTTTAATTTCTGAGACTGGTGGCTTTTCGTTGCACGGGTCCAAATAAGGCATGCATTTGACCAGCTCTTTTTCAGGGAACCTGGACTTGAATGCCTGTTCAAGTTTTTTTGCATATTCAGTGAACATTGCTTTTACCTTACCAATCTCAGTTTCTGGAAAGTAGTGCCGCTCCTCACGCTCCCTCAGTATCTCTGTGACCTTGGCACTAGGGATAGACAGGTCGCTTGGAGTTTTGAAAGATTCCCGTGTTGAATCCTCATTTGAAGGCTGTTTAAATGGCTTCAAAATTACATTTCAGCATTTCTCCAGAGAACAGTATGTGTTGTATAGCTTTGAGTTCTCTTTCTGTAGCGCTAGATTCATTGATGCGAGAAGTGGCAAAACCCAATTCAAGAAACTTAGATATAGAATGAATTTAGGAGATTGTAGCATGTCATGGATATTCTGGCAACTTGTTCTATAACTCGGTGACCCATTCCCAAATGCCTCTCTCTCAAAGTACTGCACTAGAGAATCCCACAGTAACTCAAATATCTCAACATAGACAGCCAAACTTAACCAGCGAATTTGTTTGTAGTTGACCAGGTTTGAACATTCCTCTTCATTCAGCTCACAGATCTGCCTAAACTCCTTTTTTCATAGCAATCTTTCAATCGCCTTGAAACAATTTCACGTTGGGCTAGTATTACAGATGCCCCATCCGATGTAAATCCCACAATTTTTTCGGTCATTTTCCAAACAACCAACGATGGCTTCACTCAGTTTTTGTGCATTACAACGCTCGGTTATTTCAATTAAGCTCAAAAACTCAGAGAGAATTTCACCTGCGTCAACATTCACAAAACGATGATAAATTATTATTATTTGACTCTTGACACTGTAGTCAGTGCTCTTGTCGCACATTAAGTTTACAAATGGTGCATCTACTGCTGCTTGAACAGTTTCACTGTACAGAGGAAGCATGGAAAAAAATTGCACATAAGCTAAATGTGTAAGTTTTTTTTTTTTTTTTTTTTTTTTTTAATTTGTGGAGCACCGCACATACGACAATGATGTCGCAGGATCTGTCACAGATCATCTGAGAATAATTTAGGTCAAGTCATGGATGATGTACAGTATTATCCAAAGTCTGACACCTACTGTCTAGCACTGGCATTGTATAATTGTCATTAAAATTTTGGATTATTTGCACCAGTTGCTGAATTGTAGCTCATTTTTAATTTCATGTAAGTGTTAACGTCATAAGTACCTGTACATTAATGTTGTGAAAGGATTTCCTGTTCACAAAATCCGCCTCACTTGGTCCTGGGGGTGTCTTGATGGGGATCTGACTGCAGTCCACAGCACCAGTGATGTTGGGGAACTCTGCATAATAATGTAGCCTACTTAATAAAGGATAATGATGGGATTACCTATTCATTAAATTGCATATTATTATTATTATTATTATTATTATTATTATTATTATTACACAGTGTAACAATTTTATTTATTTTTTGGTTCCTGGGTAGTAAGTGTTATTTCCTAATTGCTTATGCCTCAAAAGTATAGAAAATGGCTATTATTCCCCACAAACTTTGCTTTTGTGACCAGGACAGTGATATTTTGAAATGTACCTATTTTCCATAACATTCCAGATAGATTCAGTGCTGAGTAAACTTGGAGTAACTTCTAGAACTTTCTAGAACTTTCCATTAATATAAATAGTAGTATAAATACAAGGGTCTTAAGTCCACCAGTTCAGTTTAGTTCCAGCTGCCTAAGTGGATACATATCTGCATTTTTCTGAGATGGCATCAAGAGGCTGAAAACATCCGGCAGACGCATTTTGCTATGTCTGCGGCCAATTTATTAAGACAAGAGTGAAAAAGTACTCCGTGGAAGCATCTGCTAAGATGTGTGAGGCCTACAAGGCATATTTCGGCATGCCTGTCGGGGATCAAGACAAACCCTGGGCACCTCATTTCACCTGCGAGCACTGCAAAAAAACTCTGGAAGGTAAGATGGACAATTGTTGCTCGGAATTTTATGTTATAAAATTTGTTAAAATTTTTAAAATTGTAAAAGGTTTTAATTTTAAAATGTTTTACAATTTTCAATGTTATTGAAAAAATATATCATATATGAAAAATGTTGCGAGAATCTCTTACACATTAGTCATGGGTGAAATAAATGTATTTTTGTAGGATGGTACAGAGGGGAAAAGACAGCCATGAAGTTCGCTATCCCAAGAATTTGGCAGGAACCCACTGACCACTCAAGCAACTGCTACTTCTGCATGGTGGACCCTTCCAAACGTCGGACTGGCAAGAATGTCATGTAACCGGAGAGAGCAGCCGTCTTTAGAAGACAGCAGCAAGTCAGAGAGCGAGGAAGACGTTGTAGATCCAGATGACAATTTCAGAGGTGGAGCTGAGGCGAGAAACCCATACTACCCCAACCAAAAAGACCTCAACGACTTGATTAGAGATCTTGGTCTCACCAAGTCCAATGTCGAGCTTTTGACGTCTAGGCTCAAGCAGTGGAACTTGTTGGATGAAAGTGTGCAAGTCGCAGATCAGAGGAAGCGTCACCAACCTTTTTCCAGCTTCTTCACCCGTCAAGATGGGCTCTGCTTCTGCCACAATGTGACCAGTCTGTTCGAGGCAATCGGAATCGCCTGTAACCAGAATGAGTGGCACCTCTTCATTGACAGCTCATCCAGGAGCCTCAAAGCCGTGCTGCTCCATAATGGTAAGAAGTACCCGTCTCTTCCCCTGGCTCACTCAGTGCACCTCAAAGAGGATTACAACAGCATCAAGACCTTGCTGGACGCCTTGAAGTATGATGAGTACGCCTGGGAGGTCATAGGAGACTTCAAAATGGTAGCATTCCTGATGGGTCTCCAAGGCGGTTTTACCAAGTTTGCCTGCTATCTTTGCCTTTGGGACAGCAGGGACACCAAGGCACACTACCACAGGCGGGACTGGCCACAGCGGATCGAGTTCTCTGTGGGGAGGAACAACGTCAAGTGGGAACCACTGGTGGACCCCCGGAAGGTGCTGATGCCACCACTGCACATCAAATTGGGCCTTATGAAACAATTTGTCAGAGCTCTAGATAAGGAGTCTGCAGCCTTCAAGTACCTTCAAGACTTCTTCCCTAAGCTGTCTGAGGCAAAAGTCAAAGCCGGTGTCTTCGTCGGACCACAGATAAAGAAGATCCTGGAGTACAATGAATTCCCCAAGAAGCTCACTAGTAAGGAGAAAGAGGCTTGGAACAGCTTTGTCGCAGTGGTTCGGGGCTTCCTGGGCAATCACAAGGCTGAAAACTATGTGGAGCTGGTTGAGTCTCTGGTGAAGAACTACGGCACAATGGGCTATAGGATGTCCCTCAAAGTCCATATCCCTGATGCTCGTCTTGATAAATTCCAGGAGAACATGGGAGCGTACTCGGAGGAGCAAGGCGAGCGCTTTCACCAGGATATACTGGACTTTGAACGTCGCTACCAAGGACAGTATAACGAGAACATGATGGGAGACTACATCTGGGGGCTGATTCGTGAAAGTGATTTACAGTATAATTGTAAATCTCGAAAAACTACTCACTTCTAAATCTTTTGTAGTCATTTTTGTATTACTTTAGTATAAATACATGTTAATTTGGATTCATATGTTGTTTTTTTTCTGACTTTATGTGAACGAAAAGACACAAATTCGTCCGTTTTCTCATTGGAAACAGGTATATTTCAAAATATCACTGTCCTGGTCACAAAAGCAAAGTTTGTGGGGAATAATTGCCATTTTCTATACTTTTGAGGCATAAGCAATTAGGAAATAACACTTACTAACCAGGAACAAAAATTGTGTCACATAGTGTTATTATTATTATTATTATTATGATTATGTTTCCAGCACTGAAAAAGGTTACACGGGTATACAGATCTGAAGGGACTAAATGTACTATATTGAATTTAAATATGCATCATGCACTTAAAACATGAATATATGGGATTTAAAAAAAAAAAAAAAAAAATCATTACCCGAAAACGACCTGGTACCCAGGTATTTTTCACACTGGGTATTTACCGGATTTTCTACCCGTGCCGACCTCTATATATATATATATATATATATATATATATATATATATATTAGGGGCGGGCAACAATATGAAAATTGTATATCGGTATTGTGCACATATTTCGATATCGACAACATCAAAGTCTTCCAAAACACAGAAAATTACAATAACACAATTGCAATATGAAACACATACATATAGACGTTAACAGATATTTACATAAGAAAAGCAATGCCTTACCTAATTTAGAGAAAAACAAGGTCTTGTTATATTGATTTATTATTCCATGCTACTGTTTATTATGTTTGTTTGTGTTAAGTTTGTTTTTAGGTGTGTATCCTTCTAAAAAAAAAAAAAAAAAAAAGACCGTCCTGTTTCTTAATTAGTTGATGCGCGCACTTTTTAAAAACAGGATATAGTTTCCGGAAAGGGTTTGGCCGGTGAGAGGAAACAGGTGATGAAACAGGAGTCGGGTATTCGAGAGATGGTACACAGATTGTGGATTTTATGTTTTTCTTAATTTATAGCTACTGAATGTTTGAAATACATTTGTTAATCGGGTTTTTAGAAAAAGAAAACTGCCCATCAATGGAATCAAACGGTTAAGTAATACTTTGAGTTCTGTTTGCCTACGAGACTAACAGTGATTGGTATGTTTAGGGTTTGTTGTACCTTAATGTAAAATAAACTTGATTATACTGTGTTTGTATTTTTAGCAGTATTAGCAATAGAAAGTATGTGTCTGTGAGCGTACGTGATTTTTATTTTTTTTTTAAATCCCGCGATATGGCATCATATCAACATATTGATATTTTGTCCAACCCTTAGTATATATCGTCGTCCACACCATCATCATCATCATCATCTTCATCTTCAACTTTTTTCAATCCACTGCTGGATGAAGGCTCCCCAAGATTCTGCCACACAAGCCTGTCTGCTGCGTCCCTCATGCTGGTTTCCTAATTTCATTTTGCCATCTTCCTGGAGGTCTTCTTCTTGGTCGCTTTATATCTCTTCATTTTTTGGTGCTTTTTTTTTTTTTTTTTTTAACCTATTTTCGAGTATTATTTTTTTTTTTTTTTTTTTTTTTTCGGGGCTTTCGTTTTTTAGATATACTGTATGTAATTTTAGTTTTAGGTTAATTTCCAAAATTATTATTATTTTTTTTTTTTGTCACAATATGTAGTAACTCGACAGTACTTGCACTGCTCTTTCCTTTGCTGTCTTCCACAAAATCCTTATAGTCGCGGGCACATTCTTCTGGGGGTTTTGTATATTCAGGCATTTTTTTAAATTTTGCCACAATTTGCAATTCTGTTCCACAAGCATGTAAGAACATAAGAACATAAGAAAGTTTACAAACGAGAGGATGCCATTCGGCCCATCTTGCTCATTTGGTTGTTAGTAGCTTATTGATCCCAGAATCTCATCAAGCAGCTTCTTGAAGGATCCCAGGATGTCGGCTTCAACAACATTACTGGGAAGTTGATTCCAGACCCTCACAATTCTCTGTGTAAAAAAGTGCCTCCTATTTTCTGTTCTGAATGCCCCTTTGTCTAATCTCCATTTGTGACCCCCGGTCCTTGTTTCTTTTTTCAGGCTGAAAAAGTCTGTTGGGTCGACACTGTCAATACCTTTTAGAATTTTGAATGCTTGAATTAGGTCGCCACGTAGTCTTCTTTGTTCAAGACTGAACAGATTCAATTAGTAGTGTAACTACTCCCTATCAAACCGTAATATAGTTTTAAATCTTGAGAACAAGAACAAACTTCTGTTTCAAATTGTAATCTCGTTTTAAATCTCGCAAACGTGTTGCAATCCTCCAATAAGAATTTGTTGCCACTCAGTAGTTGGGTGTGTAAAGTATTCAGAACGAATCAATAGGCGGTGGAAGTCAGGAAGGCGGGACATTACCCAGCTGCACTTTTTTTGTAGGTTATTTACATTTTTTTTCCCACAGGGAAATGGGTCAAATCAACTAACTGAGTAATCATTTCTGGTGTTTATTAGATATACACCGATTTCATTTTTTTTTTTTTTTTTTTGTATTAGGGCTGTGTTTCATTGTTTAATGGTTAAAACCATAAATCAGAAGCCCTATAATTATAGGTTATATCAGAGTTGCAAAAACTTGCTCAAAATAATGTTTTAGAAGTTCTTCTAATTATTTTTTAACAGACTCAGGAGGTTGCAATTCCTGTGGGGACACAAGACAAGCTAATAGAACAGTTACAAACTCATACAGCAGTAACTGAAGCAGTGGATTTCACACTGGGCCCAGTTTAGAACGACAGCACTCCAGGGATTAAAACAACAAAGAAAACAGGCTGCACTGTTCCGGGATGATGAAAATGTGTTGCTTAAAACTCGATCCTGTGTTGTAAATAGTAAGTCTTTATAATTAATAGTACCCTGCAGAAAGATGTCTTAATGACCCCTAGCATCACTTTACAACCACTTTTCCCTGTAAAAACCAACATGATTTAAAAATTAAGTTAAATAAACACTGTTTTTCTCCAGTTCCTGTCTTTGTCAGTTTTTTATTATAAGTTTAACCAAAATGAACTGGTGTGATAGGTATATGCATGTCTAAATAAATGATTAAAAGAAATAGCACCGCCTCAACAGCCCACAGCATAAATGCATATGGCATTAACAATATATAGTATTTACAGGTACAGTGCTATTGGCTTAATGGTTGTATTCAGTTTAACTAGATAAAGCCCTGAGCATTTTAACTGCTAAGTGGTTAATGAGTAATTTAAATGTTTAACCCACATAAATGATTATACAGCACAAAAAGTTGTTTCAGCCAATCGTAACACATTATTTGTGTACTACGCAGATAAGTCACAAATCCAAACCAATACACCCTTAACAACACAGTTATACTGCCAAATGTGTAACTGTAGCTATTCACTTATATTACAGCCCCCTTTGTAGCAAATCTGGGCTTTGTTACTAAAGTTATTTACATGCTGTGGCACCACGTCCTTTAACCTGAGCAACCTCAATTGTCCTGTCTAAAAACGCAGATAGAAGGAACAATAAAAGTCAATATCCTAATCATTGCTCAAATGAAATACTAAAGCAGCTGGATACCTCAGAAATGACCACACTTGGCAGGCAGAAACATGCGCTCGTGTTCACTAATACTGGCTGCATGCAAATAGTTCCTTTGTAATGAGGTGCTGTTACTTGATTGTTCACTGTGTATGTGGTAAGTTTACCATTGTATTTGCCATGCTTTTACCATTTTACCGTTCTTTACTACAGAATGGACAATTGCTATGCTTTTATTGGACATTTGCTATGCTTTTATTGTCTTAAACAGTTTTGCATTTATAGCAGTTGAAGGAAATGAAGAGCAAAGCAGTGTGGATTACAGAGTGCTTAATGAAGAGTCATTTGGAAATGTGTTTAATGACAAGATAATATTATAACAAAGACATTAAACAGAACCTAATGCAGTGGAACTAAAATTAGATGCTGACTACACAAGCCAGACCCAAGGAGTGGGATTGTATTTCAGATTTATTGGAGTTTGGGGGAACATTATAGTATGTCTCTGGAAAAACCAGCAAAGGAAGTGGTTACAAAGAATTCAAAACTGGAAACAACGGAAAGCCAGCTAGGATTTACATGGGCAGGGGCATGACTAATTTCATCAGACATTTTTAAATTGATTATCACATGAGCTGCTTAAATAAACCATGAGTTACAAGGACATAGCAGGTGACATGTATTTAAAGTATAACCAATTGGTTTAGCATGACACAAAAAATGGTTTATGATGCAAAATTCAATTACATTGCATTTACAACTCAATTTACCGTACTCATGTGTACTGTTACAATGATTATGATTGATATTTCTCACAATTAAAACGTACAGCAAACTGAACCATGTAGTTTGTGCTGTAGCGCTACACCTAGGACACTAGTAGTTACTAAATAGCTTTGATGCAATATGGTTGTCACTTTACTTGCCTGTGTTGCACTGTTTCTACAGATATTTTTGTTGTAATTTTTAGTTCAATTCACATGGATAGCCACTATATATTGTATGTAGATGTGATATTATTAGGGCCTATGGAATCAAGAATGGAGGATTTAGTAAACTGCTCTTTACTACAGTAGCACTGCTATATGGAAAACATTACTTGTGACACCTGGACAAATCTAGAAAAGCTGCATGTATTTCTATTGATTAGATTTGTGAAGCATACAGTATTTAAAAGTGTGAGAAGCAGTTGTAAGAGCAAGTTACTGCACTTGGCCACAGTGTAAAAGGATGACCTCAGACTTGCATACAGATTGTTTTTCCAGATACATGAATCAGATGGCTCACCTCCCATATTACTCAGCTTGAATTTACTGAATTTCAGGTTATGCCAGTACTGAGGGAGATAGTATTATGTAAGCAAATGCAAGACTCTGTAGGATTTCTTAAATGTCATAAAGGAATGAAAAAAGACAATCCTCTATCATGAAATAGTTTGTAAATCACTACATTTACACCCTGTATCTTGATATGGAATAACCATTGCTGTGTTGCAGAAAGCTACAGGTTATTGTAGGATTTGTGAACATCTGTATATAAAGCATACATATAAGCAAACATTGTGTTTGTAATTAAAATAATAAAAAAAGCCTCATCATTTAATAACTATTCTATACCCCTTCATGATGACATCTGATTGCTGAATACCATTACCAGTAAGTCTACATCACCACGTATCAATCGTACAGCACAAAAGATATGACATTGCACCAGAGACATTCGGACTTCAGGGGACCTTGATTTTTTCCACTTTCTCTCATTAAATCATTTACATATCAATTGGATTTATAACTGGTTACAAGATAGGAAACAGAGAACTATAATTAGAGGCCAGGCATCAAACTGGAGTAACGAAACAAGTGGGGTACCACAGGGATCAGTACTGGGACCATTGCTATTCTTAATCTATATAAATGACTTGGACCAAGATATAATCAGTAAACTATGCAGATTTGCAGACGACACAAAACTGGGAGGGGTAGCCAACTCCCAATCAGCAACTTTAATAATAAAAAGAGATTTAGATAAGATTCAAGCTTGGGCTGACACACGGCAGATGAAATTTAATGTGAATAAATGCAAAGTCTTGCACAAAGGGTACAATAACATTAGAGGCAAGTACAGCATGAATAGTAACGAAATAGAGGAGGCTATGTATGAAAAGGACTTGGGGGTAGTAGTGGATGAATCTCTTAAGCCAACTAGACAGCGCGGAGAAGCTATAAAAAAAGGCAAAGAGAATGTTAGGCAGTATAGCCGAGACACTTGAATTAAAATCAAGAGAAGTTATATTAAAACTGTACAATGCACTGGTACGACCACACCTAGAATACTGTGTCCAGTTCTGGTCCCCATATCATAAGAAAGACACTGAGGCATTGGAGAGATTACAGAGGACAGCAACATGATTAATTCCAGGATTGAAGAGTATAGACTAGATACACTGATTGAACTGTATAGAAGATAGACTGTAAGAGCTGAATCTATAACCTAGAAAGAAGGAGAGGCAGATGTGACTAAATGGAGGTATTTAAAATTGTCAAGAGGTTTAACAAAGTAAATGCTGAGAACTTTTTTTCACAGGTCACAGAGAACAGAACCAGGGGCCACAGGTGGAAACATATTCAGAACGGAGGGGAGAAGGAGAAAGGTGCTGAACCATTGGAACAGACTGTAGGACAGAGCTGTTGAAGCAGAGACTATCAGAGCCTTCAAGAACAGACTGGATGCTGTCATGTATAACCATCTCTGTGACCATAATAAGACTTTTAGCTAGTCGTCTGGAGGAAGGGCAGTCCGTTTAGCCACGGATTTCCAGAGGTTTCATTTCCCCTACTAACTAAATGGTTCAGGGGTTTTGTTTTTCCTCTCCTGAGCGTTAATGGACCATGCTTGCATTAAGCGAGCGAGAATAGGTGGCCGAAGTGATATCTGTTATTAGCGGTTGTCTAAATAGCTATTCCAGGTTTTTCACTTCATCTTATCTGTATGATTCTGTATGACACACACACATCCACAATGTTTAGAATTCATATCCTCGCCTTGTATTTAATGTATTTGGATTTATTTATTTATTTATTTTTACTGTTTGTATTTAATGTACTATGCCCTGAATTTCACTGTATTTAATGTATTATGCATTGTTCCTCACTATCTTGTAAAGCGCTTTGTGATGGTGTTCCACTATGAAAGGCGCTATATTAAGTAAAGATTGACTGTTTGATTGATTGATTTCTCATTCTATAATTTATTATGTTCTTATGTTCTAATTACAGCAGAGTGGAAAAGGAGGCCCTATTTTTTTTTGTTGTTTTTTTGTTTTGTTTACCTGGTAATGATTTTCTTTTCTAATCGGTTCTTGTCACAGCAACCTTAGTTTCAAACAAGACAAATACATCTAATTGATTAGTGCTCCAATATCTCATCAAGCAGTTTACAGTAACTGTGGTAGAATATGTATTATAAAATGGAACAGAGATTTTCTTTAAGTTGGTTAAAGGTCAACAGCTAGTCTCTAATACTAAAAGAAACTTTTTCGACAAATGTTTCAACTAAAAGATGTCTTTTGAAAGACCTTATGAAAATGCTTCTTTAAAACACATTACGATTAGTAATTGCAATTTCCTCCCTCAGTACATTTCATTGAGTTCTTGGTTTTTATTTTTCAGGTTTCTCTCAGCTTATCAACTTCTTAGTGACTTCTAAGAAAAAAAACAGACCTGTGTTGTTATCAGCATGACTTCAACTCCATTTGCATGTGTAAACTGAAGGCCAGATTCATTTTACTAAAAACACAGCAACTGCAAACATTTGCAACTACTTTCAAATTTGAAAAACATGTATTGGTCCCCAAAAAATGCAGACCTGACTATTTACAAGTTGCACCAAGTTTCATTTCAGGAATTTGGATTTGATATGTTACTTTCTTTAGACATGAACCAAAATAGCGTTCTTATTTATCTAAAAGTCAAAGCTTATGTTAATATACATCAAACGCCAGATATAATATTTACATCTTGAGAAATGTAGTACTTGTATATTCAGTATTGATAGTGTCATTGATATTGTTGAAGTGGTTATAGAAATTGTGCCAAACGTGGACTTTCTCATATTCTCCATGTTTAAAATTATTGTTAGCCTTGCCAGGCTTTTCTAAATGTCCTATGAGTAAACCAACTGAATTTTATTTTTTTAGTTTTTATTTCTTATTTAAAATTAGTATTTGCCAAGCCCCCAGGGTTTGTGATTACCTTATATCCACTTGCTCCAGTCAGACACTGCAGCTGCAGTTTCTCAGCATCACCATGGCAACATCTGGAATGTGAGCATCATGTTTCCCCTTCAGCTAGGAAAATAAAAGAACCAAAGGCACAACTACCAACAAGAGGCCAATAAATACTGTTTAAAAACCTACACATTAACAACACGTGACATTTTGAATATCTTAATTTGAAGAAAAAAAATACCTCAAATTCACAGGGAAATCATTAAGCGGACAAGCTAATTTACTGAAAGCTAAATAATTATATCTTGAGGAGAATTTAGAACAGGTCATTTTAAGTTAAACATTTCTTTTCAAGCACATATTCATAAGGAGATCATAATTGCAATTTCTACTACCTGGTGCCTTTCAGGAACAGGAACACATGCCTCTTGTTGGTACTGTGAATTTATAAAAACCTTTTAATATGGCTAACATGGCACTATTATCCATTATCAGCCATGAATCAGTTTGAGAGGCTTTAAATTACATGTCCCTTGTCTTAAAATACATTACAGGTGTCGTAATTATTAAGTTAGGAAAACAAATACATTATGTTTATGTTTTTTGCATTGCTCTTATTTTGCGGGACATAATATTTGCCATGTAAAAGTACAGTACTGTGGCAACCAAATCACAAAGCTGTTGCATCAGAAAGAGTTGTTGTAGGCTGAGACAATTCTGTGTAACGCACTGTAACGAATACGTAATTAAGTATTACAAATGGTCATACTAGGCAAAGCAAAAAAGAGAAACACAAAAGACGTAAACATAATGGGGGTTATTTCCAAAGATCAAAGTGCTAGATCAATTAGACTTCCACTAGTTCGCTTCAAAATGGTCAATAGTCTATCTGCCAGTAAAAAGAGTGGCAGCACTTCAGATCAGAGGCGCAACTACCATGCTCCCCCTTAACTCTATCAGGCATCCTTTATGTCCCCCTCAAAATTCAACATGTCTCGTGTGTTTCCCAAAACCCTGTGTGAATCCAGTTATCTTGAAGTGCATCATATTGTGGTGTCTGATTGAGAGGGGTATTGCTGCAGAACGAAGGCTCCCGCAGCATAGCTCCCACAGGGTAGCTCATGCAGGGTAGTGCTGTGTGCGCAACTCGTAATAGACGTCATCATTACATGCTACAGCCCAATCACATGATAATGGTGATAAATGTAGGTACTAAAACGAAGTGGACAGATATTGCTCAGAAAATGAACGCTTCAAATACTGGTCCTCCAAGAGACCCCTCACCCCTTTTTCTTTTGCAGAGTTCCAGTCAAACCAAGTGCCCCAGTTCCAGTCAGACCCAGTCAATAAAGCATACATAGTCTACAAAAAAAATAATAATAATAATATTTACACAACCACAATAAACCAAACTGCACCAATCATACTTGCAATAATTATTTTTCATTCATTCAATTTAAATGCATGTATTGCACAACGTTAGTTTAGAAGTAATATGATATTATATTTTTAAAGCGTAAATTTACCAACAAACTTTTCACAATTACCTCAGACAACTCTCGAACTGAAGTAGACATTCAGGAGCTACTGGAGCGACGATGCTGTTCGGACCAAGACTGTGTTTAGACCAAGACAGCAAAAAGACCGCAGGGACAGTGTCGTTGAAACGGCCAAAACAAAACCTACACCTCCCTGAGGACAACAATCTCTGTGAAATGAAGTTTAAATGTAAGGGTTTTTTAAAATGTATTTATTATTACTGTAATGACACGATGCAAGTGACGTGTGTTAGTAAGATTGTAGCAGATGAACAGCCAGCTATTGTCAGATCTAATGTGTGTGGTTCATGCTCCAACAACGACAAAAGTGGGAATTTTCCTAAGAAGGAAAACTCCCCTTTTGTGATATATATACTATATAGTATAGATATATATCTATTATATATATATATAATAATATTTATAAAGGTGTCAATTTTGCCATCTTTCTCTTAGCGGATCTGAGGGGTCTCTGTTATTAATCCCTCAAAATATCTACTTTTTTTGTCTATTTCCCCGTGAAAATAATACTAAAAAAATCCTATTGGTGAGGGCAGGTGGAGGGGGCTGTGTCTATGTGGTCTTACTCTGATTCTGATTTGATGTTTTTTGTGTCAGTCATGGCAGAGATCCTCTCTAATTTAACAAAACATGGTTTCTTCATTTTAGTAATACATATCATAAGGAATACTAGATACTGTACTCCCTAGAACACTGATTCACCCCGTGTAACATATATTAATTATGCTGCTGAACAAACATGGTATTTTCAAGTTCACAAATCTGTTCAGGATTCAGACATGTATTTGAATATTTGTTAATTTGCAAAATGTTACTAAAATCATTATATGGAACACAATTAAAGTATCCCAGAAGTAAGAATGACCTGACTTTATCCTCGGGAATTACTTACAAAACAAAGGATGCCATAGAGTACTATATGGTTAAAAAAATATTGTCTACATTTCAGGTAAAAACATACCCCTGCTTGCAGCTTCACATGTGTGTAGAGATCACTATTTACCAGCTAGTGCTGAGTGACAGTTTAATCTGGACTTGTTTTTCTGACAGCCTATGGCTGTGTTGATCTGCTGTTTTTTATATACACAGAAATCCCCAAATCCCACAGTGCTATTTTCCTGTTGCTAGTTCTGGCAATGTGGTAAATCGGTGCAAGGCAAAACAGGTTGTGATTTGTATTTCTAATTTCTGTCAACCGTGTCATTTCTGAATGACACAGACATGTACACACACACAGTTGTAGTCAAAAGTTTACATACCCTAATGGAAATGTATAATTTTTAGAAAATTCTCGAGAACAAATAATTATAGGAAAAATCTTTTGTAGCAGAAGATCTGTAGTTTCTATAACAAAAAACAATTGGATAGCTGTCATACAAAATAGAGTAACCAAAGTGACATGTTGATATCCAGAGGTGATGTGATCTCGACATGACAAACTCTTTATATTTATGACTAATGAGCCACTATAAAACTCCTCTCAAAGTTACCCTACATCCAGGTGATAATAAGCAACACTGCACACTGATCTCTAGACAATAGAGTGTAATTACTTTTTTTTTGATTGAGCTATTTATGTTAAGGATGATTAGTATTTGCTGGATCATTCTTATATTATAAGTCAGTGGTCAGACTAAGCCCTTTTACACACTGCATGTCACCAACCACATTTTGCAACCAGGTCTGTTTCCATACAACCAAGACTCCTCCCCAAGGAATCCTCTTGTGTTAGGAAGTGCAATTGAAATAAATTGTTGTATTCTGTTTGTAAGAACAGTTATCGTGCTTGCAGCAAACATTTAATTTGTGGAATCACATTTGTATTACATGGGAATAAAAAAAAAATACACCACACACACACACACACACACACACACACACACACACACACACACACACACACACACATATATATTATATATATATATATATATATATATATATATATGATATATATATATATATATATTATATCGATGCCATATAATGCAGTTGCATCGATGTCATGAAACGATTCATGCAGGGAGACATGAACTGATTCCTGAACTCTAGTATTCTTATTACTGTCTGTCAGATTACTGTGCTAGAAGCTAACAAAAGTCAAGAAAATAAATGGATTTTATTTAATATATATATATATATTTTCTTCCTTGTCATGCTAGCACAGTGAGCAGTTAGCACAGTAGGTAGTCCATTCAGTCTTAGCTGCTTGTCCTTGTTGCTGTTGCAGAGGATTATTATGGGCCTATAAGAGCACAGCTTTGAAACCAGCAGCAGTGATGTCTGCTAAGAGTCAAATTGACAAATCGGAGCTGGAAATTAAAAATGAATTTCAGCTGAAGTGCTGATGTCATAGCGGATATACCATCTGATAGAATCCTGCTAGAGGTGTAAGCTGATTGGCTGAAGGTAGTGAGTCGTTTTCAAGCAGGGCTTCTCTGAAGCAACACTTTCACTTATATTACCTTTAATTCCCTATGGTAACAAAAACAATTATGATTTATAAAACATAGGTGCACATACAAACAATGTTTCCATATGAGCAGACTGAAAAGCTGCCTAGAGTGCTCAAGATCAATGTCAAGAGACTCTTAACCTTTAGATTTATCATGTCCCAACGTATACCACGTCTCACAAATAATAAAACCACAACACACAGCTGGGCCAGTTCGAGTGTAACATGATATGTACACACAGTATGAGTAACTCTTTACTGTTGT
This sequence comes from Polyodon spathula, assembly GCF_017654505.1. Taxonomy (NCBI): domain Eukaryota; kingdom Metazoa; phylum Chordata; class Actinopteri; order Acipenseriformes; family Polyodontidae; genus Polyodon; species Polyodon spathula. The sequence goes on along the minus strand of NC_054536.1, from coordinate 88,992,545 downwards.
TTAAAAACCACCTTTTATTTTTAAATGTGGCAGATTTTAATTTTAATTCATTGAACAGTTGGAGGCGCAACTGCCTACAATAATGAATTTATCATTTAACAGCTACATACACACAGTATTATACAAATTCAAAATAATAATGGTACTCCAATTATATTTATCTCCTTTTTTGACCAGATTATAAACATGGTCAGAAATCAAAGTATTTTTTATAGCATATGTTACCCAAAATAAATACAGTTATTCAGAAGCTTAAAGTTACTATTATACCTGGGATAGAGATATGAAAACCCCAATATTATTGCCTAACATTTTGTTTTACTTATTTAAATATGTTTTGTTAATTCATGTTGGCATATGGACCTGTTACAGACATAGTTGCTCTGGTAATGCACCTCTGTCATGTGCTCAGTAATTTTACTTAGAACTTTATTGTCACCTACATTTTCGCTGTGGCTAAGAGTTAAAAAAAAAAAAAAAAGAAAGAAAACAAAAGAAAAACAAATTAATTCAGAATATATTAATTACACTGTCCAAAATTAATTAAATTATTGTTTTGTTTTGTTTTTCCCAAATGCTAAGAATTCTCTATTAGGTTGTTAGGACTGACTGAATAACATTTTAACAACATTTAACAGCTACACAGTGTTTATTGAGAATTATATTTTCATTTTAAAAGTATAGTCTAGTGTTTTTAATAGGCTTGTGAGGGGAATGACGAATGTAATTGAATGGAAAGTTTTGCTGCAGACAGGCACTTATTTGCACTTATTTGCAAAATAAAGCTACATCAAACAGTTACCGTTGAGAATGTTATATTCGGTGCCCTACATTGCTTAGTTTTGTAAATCGAGGTTCCATTATGCAGCTCCCATTGCACTAGGATACAGGGTAAACACTTCTGGGCAAACCTTTGTAAAGCAAATCTCCTCTTCAGAGCCTCATTAAGAGCAGACATGCACATGTCTTAGATCAAATGGAAGAAGAGTCTGTTCCAAGACGCTCGCAGGCCTTTGTAGAATTGCTTTGAATGCCTTTGCAGGGCTTTTGGCTACTGAAGAACTGAAACTAAATTTGCTTGAAGGCTGGTAAGAAGATATATAAAACATCTCAGCAGGTAGAACCTGTGGACCATTGGCAACAAAGAACTCATCTTGATCGCTTTGACAGGATTCAGTTATTTGTAAAGATTCCCATTGGGATATCCACGTGCCCCAAAGTGTTGGCTGTCCGCTTTCATCAGTCTTAAAGAAGAAGATTGTCAGCCTTTATACATTTTTGTAATCCTGTTATCTAACTGGTTATAAATACTAATGGAATAAATAATATTGTATTCACGCTATTTGGGAGAGAGAAGGCTTTGCAAAAAGTGAGATATCAAGAATCCATACAGATGCTTCTTAGAACGTATTGACACGACTGAAGCAATGGAAATCCAAGGACATTTTTTGGATTCTGCAGTTGTGGACTTCCTTACAGACAGGAGCTTTTTAGAATCGCCTTTGAAATCCTCTGCAGAATCGAACACATCTGAAGTGTCTTTAGATAGCATCGATATACGAGAACGCTTTTATGATTTTGCCTCTATTCACGGTTTTGCAGACGCAGAAAGCAAAGTGTCCCTTGGTTCATTGGCTATGGATAATTCGTCTGACTGCAATATGAGTTCATTAACGGGACGACCTAAAAGAAAACGCGTGATCACCTCAAACCAACGCCATGCCGCCAACGTCAGAGAGAGAAAAAGAATGTTCAGTTTAAACGAAGCCTTCGATGATCTGCGTAAGAAGGTTCCCACTTTTGCTTACGAGAAAAGTTTGTCAAGAATCGAGACTTTGCGACTCGCTGTCGTGTATATCTCCTTTATGTCTGAACTTTTAAACAAGAACGAACAATAATTCTGCAGAACAGACATTTCAGTTGGAAAGCTGATAAGTGTCATTGCAGTTTTATATCTCGATATTGCTGTTAAAATATAGCGCGTTTAATATGCTTTTCATTATGCGAAAGAAGACACATACTTACGTATGTTAGGACCTTTGCAAATCTGCATACCGACTCTAACGTGAACATATTAGACACTGAAGAGAGAATAGGCTGTAACCAATAATTTCACAATGCAATGTATCACATTTTTTATTTATTATTCCAAAGTCAGTGTTGTGTTTGTTGAGTGGATTTGTGTTTATCAGTATTAACTGGTGAAGTTGGCCGCACAATACGTCTTAAAATGTAATAATAAACATAAATTAAGAATGTTGGCAATGGTAGAACAAATTCGTGCTGTGTGCCGGAATTACACAGCCGGGAAGGTATTATGCAAGCTACTAAATGCTATACCTCCTTAGTGGGTAAATAGCCACCACTGTTTGATGACCGCATATATCTCACTGTGTTGAAAAGTGGGTTAGTGGGTCAGTTTTAAACTTGATAATAACTAAATAAAGAAATAAAGAAAGAATATATATATATATATATATATATATATATATATATATATATATATATATATATATATATATATATATATATATATATATATAACTCTCTAATCTGGTTTATTTTAGTTTGTTTATAATTTTTTTATACTGTAATGTTTTATGTGCAAAAACGATCAAAATTAAATGTGCTTAGAATCTGTTCCATAAGATTTATGTTTAATTCTTAAAATGTAGTTTTTACTATTTGCTAGCCACTAAACAGTTATATATTGGTGTTACTTTGAATTGCATTACAAAAATAAGCATCAGCCTATTGCATTATATTATATACTACCACTGTAAAGTCAGATTTTGAAGAATTTAACAAATATTATGTACTGTAAACTATGAAATGATTAAGAATACTTCACAGGTACACCAGAAAATCACACAAATAAACATAACAGTGTAAAAGATATACATGTGTTTAAAACCTGTTGAGTGAAATCAATGTCTAAATATTAATGGCAAAGTATAAATTAATATATTCCAACTCGACAGCAATTTGTTTTCCAATGGTGATATGAAACAAAATTGGTAAATATTTAGCAGAAAACAATCTTAGCTGAAATGTATAGGCCTATAAAAACATATCTCGTTGGTATTTGTTTTATTCGTCATTCGTCAAATGTTTTGAACAATAATGTTCAGCAGCGGAGACACCACTTGTCTAGGCATTGGTTGAGGGACATAACTGTTGGATGGCGAGATCCCAGGCAAAGCCTTTGTTGGCTTTTGATAGTGTTTGAATATGCTGTCATACCTGCAGGGGGCAGGTTTAGATTTCATAGGGAAGTTAAATGCACAGGGATAAAAAACAAAACAAACAACAAAAAACAAACAAACAAACAAACAAAACGAAAAAAAAAATATTTGGAGGTCACTGTTACGAAATAATATGAAACTTCTTCACGAGCTTCATACGGAGTGGGTGTATTAATCACAAAAGCATATTTATACTGCTCAAATATTTCTTCAGATATTGCTTTCTCTAAGCAACCGATACTTAAGCATTTTGTAATAAGAAATCAGAGGACAAAAACGACCCCGTTCATGTTTTCAAATTTAATATTGCGTTATTTGTTCTCGTTACAAATCTCATAAATACAGTAACCCTATATTTTGTTCCATTGAAGCATATTATCACGTTAAAGCTATTCCAAAATATCTATACAACGTATTGTATATTGTGCCCATAACCTTTCATAATATTGATTTATTTATTTAAAATTGATATTTTACACAACAAAAATACCACCAGTATAAAAATGTAATGACTTACTGTTTTTCCATCGTATTGCCATTTGCATCTTTAATATTTAACAAAGCAAATCATTATATATTTCAGGAAAGCTAAATAGCAATCCAAGTAGTTTGATGACCCCCCCCCCCCCCCCCCGACACACACACACACACACACACACACACACACACACACACACACACACACACACACACACACACACACACACACACACACACACACACACACACACACACACACACACGTTTTCGTTCTGATGTGGCTCTGGTATGGACATTAAACTGCTTGAACTGAACTCCAACCTTCCCTCCTGAAGGTCCCACGCATGCCAGTTGTCACTGTGGGTGCACATTCTTTCCTCTGAATGTCCTCTTTCCTTTTCATATCGCAAAGCTTTCCTCACCAATTGTATGTTACAAGTTAATTAAAGAAAGATTTAGACAAACTTTTTTTTGCAAATTGTTATAAATAGCATTGACTTCGTACTTAATTGCATTTAGTTTGATGAGTTGTAAATTATATTCTATTTAAAACATATAGAATCTGATATATCAACTGTAGAGACCTACTCTAAATTCTATGTGCCACCATAGCTAAGGGAAATAATACCGGTGTTAACAAATAAATAAATAAATAAATAAGATAAACAAACAAATTCAAATAAATAAATTAATAAATTAATAATAATAATAATAATAATAATAATAATAATAATAATAATAATAATAATAATAATAATAATAATGCCTCCTAATTTCCTGGAAAAAAACTAATTCTAAAGAGCACACAGTTCGGTTCTGCATTTTTAGAATTTCATTGTTCAAAGCATGGTCAATTTTTTTTTTTTTTTTTGTTGCTTAGCACTAGGTCTGTTGTCACACGAGACATTATGACCTTGGATTCCTTTCCATCCCTGATTTCATTCAGGTGCTTCTCCAGGCAGTGTCCCTGTGTACACTTGCATATCCCATGTATAACTGGCCTTAGCATCACAGGCTGTCCTTATTTTAATGTCATACTTAGTGGGCTTGTGAGGCATGTATCCCACTTCCCTGATAGTAGCTGGTTAATCTCTTTCATGTCGATGGGCTCTGGCATCACGATTATCAGAGTGAATCACCAGCAATGGCGTGGAATGTTTCCAATGACACTGTGGCTAGAAATATAGCTCTACCACTTTCTGTATTCCACAAACTAGCAGTTGCTTCTCATTTGGATCTGTACAGACCAGCTAACAAAAACTAACCCAATGTATGTATGCATATCAACATGATTCTTTTTACTGTGTACCAAGTACATGCCTGTCTTCCAAGTTGGTCATTTCAAGTATATTTTCAATGACTGGACTGTGAGTCACAGCATATCTAGTAGGCCCAGGGACCATTTTGATGACATTGGATTTAAACAGCCTACCTTTACTCACAAGTGAGATGCAGCCAATGTTATAAAAGACCAAGTGAAAGCATTTGATTTTTTTTAAATCTACATAGATAAATACCTGGGGTCATATTAACACAAGGCATGTTGTTTGTATACAAGTCAGTTCTAAAAAAAGTAACCACCTCGAAGTTCTTATTTTCTGTTTATAAGTTCATGACTCCAACCTAGGAAAAGTTATAAAGTATTATAGGGAATAAACATTTAAGGTCAATTGAAATGGTGTTTTCTTGATCCTAATGCAGGTGTTTGTTCTCTTTTTTTCAGTAAAGGTTCGTCTGATTGATGAAAAGTTGCAATTTTAGTTCCTTCCTAAAAGGGTTACATAAGAACATAAGAACATAAGAAAGTTTATAAACGAGAGGAGGCCATTCAGCTTGCTCATTTGGTTGTTAGTAGCATTTGGTTGTTAGTAGCTTATTGATCCCAGAATCTCATCAAGCAGCTTCTTGAAGGATCCCAGGGTGTAAGCATCCCTGAGTTATATATTTTTCAGTGCCTTAAATTTTAGGAATTATTTGAATCAACGCTGGGTAAAAGAATCTGCAAACTGTAAAGCAGAAGAATTTTCACAGCTTCTCCACCTCAGCCTGAACTTGCTTCCCCTAAAGCAAGCTCTGAAATGCTATAATGAATGTGTTTTATACCCTCTCAAATAACACACACCGTACAATTCTGGCGGCATTGTGAATTTTTGCTTTGAATACAACATTTATCCTGTCTTAGCTAATGTATTTTTTCTAGAATATTTTCATCTGAAACTCTGAAGAGAGACCACAAGCCCCAAAATGTTTGCACGCTCTCAGCATCTCTCCAATCTGACGTAGCGTTATCTTAAATTTGGGGAATCGGAATAAAAAGATATGAATGGGATTTAAAGACCACTCTTGCAATTACAACTTCTTGCCATCTGGAGGCACTGTGCTCTGTGTTTTAATCATAACTAAGGAAGTATTTGGTTATAGCACTAATTCTTCAATTCTTCATATTCAAAACTCAAAATGGGGGGTGGGAGGATGGGGGTGGGGATGGGGTTCAAATATGAATCATCAAATTATGGGTGTACTTGGACCAGTGTGGTTGTACATTCAATATGAGCTTGTAATTAGGGTTATGTAGGTCAATACAGGTACCATGATGCTAATGAAGTAACAAGTAAACATGAAGCTAAGGCCAAAGTGTATGCATCACCTGGAATTTTAAGATTTAATACATAGTTAAATAAAAATACTAATAATTTTTGTTAGTATATAATTCAATAACCAACAATAACATTCTTAAATACATCTGGATATTACCACCCCAAAGTCATTATCTACAGTTTACAGCATAATTCAGCAGACTTCATTTGACGTTATGAAGCAAATTAGTTAATTTTATAAAGTGATGCAAAACGTCTGGCCATCGTATAACCATCACTCATACAATATTCAATCACCCATTCCTTGGCAATGTCTTTCGTGGTTTATTCACACGTTCCATGGGAAATTGCTCCCTCTCGTGGTAAATAATTAAAATCATATAAAATCTCAAAATTATATCTGGTTTGCTGTAGTTATAGTATACTCTCAACAAGCAGCTCTATATTGGGACTTGTTTGTTTTAAAGAGAAAAAGTGTTAATAATAATAATAATAATAATAATAATAATAATAATAATAATAATAATAATAATAATAATAATAATAATAATAATAGCTATTCTAGCGTTCTAGCTATTATAAAATAATACACACATTTCGATGGATAGATATTAGGTCTACTGTTAGGCTACAAGTGCATCCAAATTTGGAGTGTGCCAAGGGAAATGTGCATCGGATACATGCAGAAGAAGATCACAAATACCCCAAGAATAGTTGACCGTGTGGGGACTAGGCCTGGGTTAATTGATTTCGTTTAACTTGTATAATCTCATGCATGGCACTTACAGTTTGTCTAGCGGAATTGCACTAGCACCCCAATGCCCTGGTGCAGTTTGTGGCGCTCCAAGAGTAACAACGATGGAGATTACTGTTTTACCAATCAGTGGGGTTCTAACTGCATCTGTTTACATTAACGCGTTTTACGGGTTTGCTTTGGATGCCTTTTTTCTTCTCTCGACAGGTAATGTTTATGTTACATTTTGGCCTCGCAGTTTGAGTGCAGCTCCAGCAGCCTGCTGTGTCTGCTGATCTGCTTAAACCCTAGCAAGAAATCTGACTCGGCCCAGGATTGTTAAAGATGTTACACGTTTTAGAAGCACATTGTGACAGAGAGCTTTAGTCTTGACCTGTGAAAATAAACTTTGCGGTCACCTTCAACATAGGGGGAAAATGTTAAAGGAGTCTAGATGACAATACATGGATCCACTTAATGTCTGTTTTATTTTATCTGATTTTTATTGTATTTATTTTATTGATTTATTTTTTAATTGAATGTCAAGATTCGATTTCTAGCACCAACCCTCCAACCATATTGCCAAGATACACGATGATTGAGATTATGATATCCACGTAAAATGGAACAGGGTTAACAGCGTGGTGTTTGATAACGTAGTATGATGTAGCGTGATGTCAGATATTAATTTAGATTTGCATTTGTAATCACAAAACCTAATGGGATTGTGAAGCCCTTATGTTTTTTTTTTTTTTTTTTTTTTTGTATTGTTTTGTGTGTGTGTGTGTGTGTGTGTGTGTGTGTGTGTGTGTGTGTGTGATTTTAATGGCTAAATCTTTCTGTTACGTTTTTATGTATTATTTGTAAGTGTGTTTACAGTGCTCGAATTGCATAAATATATTTCTCTTAGACTTTTTACTGTCTGTCTGCTTAATGTCTCAAAGTATCCCGTGTGTGTGTGTGTGTGTGTGTGTGTGTGTGTGTGTGTGTGTGTGTGTGTGTGTGTGTGTTTCTTTTCTAATTTGATCGCTCTATCACATTCAGGAGCTAATGAGGGGCAACGCATGTGGTCACTCTACATTCCAAACCTTACAGCAGTACAGTAGCTAATTTGATAGACGTATTCTCTTTTATGATAGGGAAACACAATATAAAAGGAGGGGCTAGCGTTGCGTTCAACTGAAACATTCTCCTGCCTGGGGGTCCCAAGACCAAAGCACACATTTGAATCCCTATCCTCGAGTAGAACGTGTAACACGTCATGTCGGTTAGCTTGATAACGTTTTAATATTAGTTTTATTGTATAACTGTTAGCAGACAGACATACCTCACTCGAGGGAACGTATATATGAACACTATACTATATATCTTTTGTCGCGTTTGATTGAAAGCATTTTCATTCTCCATAGATGTATGCTGTTTATTATTCTAATGCTCTACTGAAATTAATTTGGTATGATTAATTAAGGTTAGGCGCAATGATTACCAATATGGTAATTATATGTCTCCGTCTAGAAATACAGGAACATAGACTGTATCACAGTTTTTTCTATGTACAGGCTGTCGATGTATAAATATGAATAATCATAGTTGACACTTTACTTTCGGTTTGTTACAGTTAAAAGTAAAGCTTGTCAGGTTTTTAAAACTGGAGTATACATTTGATTGTTTCTTTTTTGGTGTTATTATGAATATATATATATATATATATATATAATAATATATATATATATATATATATATATATATATATATATAATAATATATATTTTAGCAAATCATTCTTTTTACACAGGTATATATATTTAATTAAATCATATCTATTAAAGCAATCATTGTTTTTCTAAATTGATTTGAAACACACAAAACAACTTCATTTAAAATATCTACAACTAAAAAAATATTTGGCATAGTTTACATTTTTATGCTCTTTCAGTTATAATTACTTGCAAAGCAAACATCTGAGGGAAGTGTTTTTATGTATAACTAAAAAAAAAAAATATATTGATCTACAATATAAAACTACCTTTGTTGTATTGGGTTATATAATACTCTGACAGTCAGAAACTATTCTGGAACAAATGAATGCAGTATAACGGATCATTTTTGATAGTTCCTTCACCGCCCCACCCCTCTTTTTCACGTAAGTCGACTTCTTGACCAATCATCTCGTTCTCCAAATACTTTGCGGCATCCAGACTATAAGAACTCTCAAAGTTTCCAACAAGTCAGACACCTTCGTCGCTAAGGAGACAGTATTTGGATACTTCCACCGACTTTATTAAATAAACGTATAGTAAATATTACTCTACACTTGTTTAAAAATAATAATAAAAATAGAGACCTAGCCCTGAGTGGGGTTTTTTTTGTTTGTTTTTTTTTTTTTTTTTTTTGTTTAGTTTGTTTTTTTTTTTTTTTTTTTTTTTTTTTTTTTTTTTTTTTTTTTTTTTTTTTTTTTTTGTTTTTTTTAAAGTTAAACTGATGTTTGAAGAAACAATGCAAGACGAATCCAGCTCCCCGGTGTCTCCAGTGGACAGCCTTAGCAACAGTGAAGAAGAACTGGACAGGCAGCAGAAAATATGTGGGAGGAAAAGGAGACCGAGCAGAAAAAATGGGGAGGATTCAGATAGCCCTACCCCTGGGAAAAGAGGAAAGAAATCCAACAGTAGCAGCCCGCAGTCTTTCGAAGAACTTCAGACCCAGCGAGTTATGGCGAACGTACGGGAACGACAGAGAACACAGTCTCTCAACGAAGCCTTTTCTTCCTTACGGAAAATTATACCCACCCTGCCTTCTGATAAACTCAGCAAAATTCAGACACTCAAACTGGCAGCCAGGTACATCGATTTCCTCTACCAAGTACTACAGAGCGATGAACTGGACTCCAAAATGGCAAGTTGTAGTTATGTGGCTCATGAAAGATTAAGCTATGCCTTTTCAGTATGGAGGATGGAGGGAGCTTGGTCCATGTCTGCATCTCACTAGCGTCTGTGAAAATAGGGCAACATGGTATGCAATAATTTTTTAAGATTTTTTTTTTAATTATTTTATTTACATTTTTATATTACTAATTTAGAGACGCGAATTTAAATATTGGCAAGTTATGCAGTATAATAGATTTTAACTCAATCGTTGTTCCGTTTTACTTAGGTGTATCTGCTATCTATCTATCTAATCTATCTATCTATCTATATATATATATATATATATATATATATATATATATATATATATATATATATATATACACACACACACACACACACACACACACACACACACACACACACACACATATATATATATATATATATATATATATATATATATATATATATATATATATATATATATATATATATTATATGGTATCCCTACGATAAACATATATTTAGAATCCCAATATATATTTTGGTATCCCTAATGATAAACATATATTTAGAATTTAGATATTTATTTTAATGCATTTGTCAGTATATATTATTTGCAAATTATTTTCATATACAGGATTCCCCACCTTCCCTATAACTGGTTTGTATATTGTCACATGAGCCACCTAAATATGTTGAATTACTTCTAAAACTATATGAACAGATTGATAAAGCATCCTTTACTTTGCAGGTAACAGCTGGTTTCCATTTACCTGTCAGAGATTGGGAGTCTGGAGTCTGAAGTTGGATATGTACAAAGCTGATGCAGGGTTTCAATAGGGAATATGAAGATATTAAATCCAAAGGGCACAGGGCTTGGGGAGCACTTACAGAAAAACAGGGCCGAGGACACTGAACAATGATATGTGCGGCTACACAATCTAAAACTGCATTCTGATCTATATTATTTGAAACATTTGCATTTGACGATGAATGTTGGAACTTTATTCCTTTGTATGCATGTCTTCTGACCGGTATGGAGAAGAAAGCAAAACAAGATGGGCTTTCAATGTAGAGGCTGTCCATGAAAACATTGTCTAGCCATGAAATATTTTGAAATATTTGGCTCATATCTGTTATACAAAACCTATGTCCTTGCTAAAATACATTTTATTTATTTATTGATAACCTATGTCATTATGCAGAATAGATCAGGTGTCTATAAATGCATTCTTATTTGTATGATTGTTTTGTAAATAACTTTGTGTATTTTTCTGCAATAAAATAACATATGACTTTAAATGTAACCCTTGTTCTATACTTTAACTACACCAGCACATCTCAAGCATGGGTAGTTGTTTAGGTTATAAAGACACCCAGGAGATGGTGGATCTAACATAAACAAACGGAGTTTCAAAGTAAAATAAACTAGCTACTGACAGACAAATGTTTTGTAAAGACAGGTTTATTATTCAGGCATGCTATGAGCCAAGGTGGTCGTCAGGGTTTTACCATGTTGTTTAATAATGTTAATCATTATACAGTTTACTTCAGTGGGTAGAATGGGTTAGTTATTGTATGTAAATTGATTATTACTGTAAGCAGGTTTAACAGTTTATTTTTTAACTTGCTACTGTAATCAAATTATTTAACAAATAACAATTAAATGTGGAACGCAAAACGTTTGAGGCAGGATTTTGAATTCAGGGCAAATGACAAGACCTTTGTAAACAGAAGGAGGCCATGGTACGTTTTTTGTTGTTGTTTTTGTTGTTTATTGTTTACACAAATAACAATTAAAATAGGTTGCGGTAATGTAAAATTCAACAATACATTATAAAATGTAATCACAAAAATACATTAACTCTCTTTAAGTAAAATAGCCTAGTCAATATTTTTGACACGTTCAGGAAAAGACAAACGAACATACCAAGTGTATATTTTAATATTTTATTGATTTGATTTTGTCAAAGTTTGCATGAACGTTCTATTGGTCTATTGGTGTTTTTTTTTTGTTTTTATGTATTATTATTATTATTATTATTATTATTATTATTATTATTATTATTATTATTATTATTATTATTATTATTATAGTCTGTTTTGGACATTATAATGTGTTTGTTTTTTGTTTTTTTTTTTATTGTTTGTTTTAACAATGTTCCTTATTTTGTTTTGTTTTATGTACTGTAGTAACTGCACAGAGTCTGCATCCCTGTTGAGCCTAGGAACTTGATCTACTTGGTTTTAGATTTTATACTCAGATTTCTGCTCCTTATTTCGCTGACATGTTATAAGACATCAAAGACTACTGAAATGAGATTCGTTCATTCTGGGTTCAACATCAAAGACTACTGAAATGTAGATTCGTTTTTCATTCTGGGAAAGTCAGAACTATATCTGGTAGAATAATATTACGCTCTCTACAAACGATTTAATAATAATAATCATAATAATAATAATAATAATAATAATAATAATAATAATAATAACAACAATAATAATAATAATATATAATAATAATAATAATAATAATAAAAATACTAATAATAATAATAGACCTTGTGTGTGGAGCCAGCTGCCACCACTATATATATATAATATATATATATATATATTATATATATATATATATATATATATATATATATATATATATATATATATATATATATATATATATAAGTGCAGGGTTTTTTTTTTTTTTTTTTGTCGATATCTTATGTTTGTGTGTTTGGTTGTTTGTTTTGCATGGGGAGATATAAACGCGTATTTAAATTCATAACAAGCTTTCATAAATGCTGCTCTTGTTCTTTTAACCATTGATCTTTTAAGAGTCTATATCAGTTATCACGCAGTGTGACGTCATTCCAGTGCGGCATCGTTTTCAAAGTTCTACACGTCATAACATAATATAGTATACTTTAAAACTATACAAAAGAATATTTGAACATCGTTCCTTGGATTCTATGTTGGGTGTCCGTATGCAGTGAGCAACAACTTGACTTTGAAAAGCAGGGGATCAAACATGTTTTGGGCGTAAATTGTATTGTTTGTATTCAGCCTGCCTACCCTAACCAAAGTATTTTGTTGAACGTTTTAATATGCTAGTTTAATAATATTCTGTAAGAGGGTTCTGTCGTTTGCTTTTCAGAAAATAAGGGTAGTGTGCAGATTGCGTGGTTTGGCAAGCTCATACCTAATAATTTTCTCTAGGCTGTATCAAATTCTTCCCAGGCACATGCTTTTTCTTGAAGTGCTGCCCAAGAGCCCTTCAAAGTGAGCGTTTGTCCGTCTTGTATGATGTAGGGCGGGTTTCCCTGCATCTGTAATTTCAAAAACAACAAACAAACAAACCCGCAGGAACAAATGTTTGGTAAATTAAACAAAAGCACAGATAGCTGTTCACCTGCAGTGCTGGCAAACAAAATACATTAGGAAAAACGCACTTAGATGTAATTAAAAAACCTATTATTTCATACATGGATTTAACATTAGGTCTGAAAAAGTATTTTAAATATATCAGCGCTTAATGTTGTTGCAAATCAAAGCACGAATCAGTTTGGAGAATTCGTGTAATTGGAGTTTAAGGCATGTATGGAATTCCCAGATGTTTGGGACATTTGGCAGGTCACTTGAAGGTGGAGCAGGTTAAAATCACTTGCACAAAAGTCATTTTTACGACTGCAACAGGCAACCATTCAGAAATGTGTGAACTGATTAAAAAAAACACTATTCAAGGTCATCAAATAATTTCGATATGAACTGAAAGTCATACTACATTACAATACTATATATATATCCTATATATATATATATATATATATATATATATATAATATATATATATATATTATATATATATATAACTATTTATTTTTTATTAATATGTATGTTAAATATAGTTTTTTTTTTCAACCATATACCGACAGTGCACACATAAAAGGCAACACTGTAAGGGTAGAATAAAAACCATTACATTTTTCATATTTGCTAATGAATTCTGACACGACTCAAAACTGAAATTAAGAGCTTAAACCTAACTGAGGACCAGCTTGTTATTTTCAAAACCTCGTGCACGTTATGAAGTATGGCTTAAATTGCAATAACGATGCTACAATTATGCTTTGTACAGGCTGTATTAATATATGTTTCAATTACATACATTATCCTCATTAATATTCAATATAATTCATTGTGTTGAAGAACAATATTGCATATCATGGCAAATCAATATGTAGAGTGTGCAATAATGTTCACTGATGTGGCCAACACAGTTCAAAGGGTAAGCATTGGCGATTTTTTTCAAAACTGTGTAGGCATATTCTGAGATTTCCCTCGTCCAAAGATTAAGCAAGTCTAGATTTAAGGACGATATTCTTTCGCTAAAGGAATTTGGGAAGTGAGAAGTTAGGCAGGCACCTGAACGAAAATTATTTTGTCCAGATGTTAATGTTTTTGTGGAAAAAAAAAAGTCACGTGAAATGAACAGATGTGTAGATTAAAGGGGACACGCCTACAAATACATACAGAAAAGTGAATGAAATACGATTTGACCATAAATCACGCGCCATGTTAGAATTCAAAAGAAAGAGAGGTTGTTTTTTTCATGTTAACTGTTAGACAATGACATTTAGGTATGATGCATTTTCTCGCAATCAAACGGGTTTGTTTGAAACGTCTTGAGAAAGTGTCGGATCTCGGTTTGTGGAAGCTGAGACTAATCAATTTCTCCTTGAAGAATCTGATGGATGGAAAGAAGAGAAAAAGGAATATCGTTTTGAGGTATTTTCCTATCCGAAGAAACGCGGAGCGGTTGAAAGACAGCGGTATGCACTTAAAGTGTTGTGATCGACTTTTGTATTAACAGCGCCTTCTTTTCATAAGGCAAACGATTTTATCTAAGCAGACCGTTATATGGGATTAAAATAGGTCACTTCATCTTGTTTCTTTATCATTGTTTACTGCACATTTTAAATTATGGTTTTGACCACACTGTAGGGCAGGCTATGGCGCATTAATAAATAATGTAAGGCTGTACGTGTACTAGTGTTTGGGCTTTAAAAATGTAAAACAAAATATTTTGATATGTCTACTATGTGATGGGGACACTAAACTGTTATGTTGAAAGCCCTGCTTTTCATAGCTTTATAGCCCAGTTTTATAGTTGAGTGTAGTTACGTTTAGAATTGCAAAATGTCTACTCTGGAGTTCAAGCATTTGTGATATTATAGACATCTGTGATGATGGCAGATCATCGTCACCATTTTTCAGAGCAGTGCCAAAGCATGCAAAAGCAATATTTCATGTCCAGTACCCAAATGGGGAGACCAGACCTAATCATATACAGCTATGGCCAAATGTTTTGCATCACCCTACAGAATTAACACACTTTGCTTCCTAAAGTCGAATGGAACCTGCCGAATAATGTTAATATAGTTTTAATTAAATACAGCTCCGTAGTTTTCTACTTTACGAAAAACTGACAACAATTAAAAAATGTGACATTTACACATCTCACATGAAATACGTCTGAACTGCTATTATGGCTTCCGGTACACTTTTGTGATATCATTTTGTAGTATCTTTGATTACATTGTATTAAATAAAAAATATTTAAGTTATGTTCATATAGATTTTTTCTTCTTTTTTTAAAATTCACCTCAATCCTAAAAGTCTAGGTAATGCAAAACGGTTGGTCATAGCTGTATATACATGGCGCATATATATATATATATATATATATATATATATATATATATATATATATATATATATATAATCGATATATATGCCGTACTAATCGTATGTTTTAATTGCAATGATAAGCTTTATCAACTTGCCTTCTACAGCATTCAATACAACAACTGGCAATATGTAACTTCTTCATTATAGTAACTGCAGGCTATTATTATACATAATAGTTTAACATGTAGGCTATACCATACTTACTGTAAAGGTAGAATGCACTACTGTTTTTCTTTATTCTTCCTTTTGTATATAAGCTAGGGCCCACCCACAAATCACAGGAGCAAAAGTTTTTCTTAGTAATAAAAACTAATTTCCATTTTTACACGATTTCTAAAATTACCTTTTTGTTCTGCTAAATAATAATAATAATAATAATAATAATAATAATAATAATAATAATAATAATAATAATAATAATAATAATACCAGTTCTTATTATGGTATTTTGCATAATAGTAGCCTACTCAGCTCATTATTAACAAAGATCATTTTGTAGATATAGCGAGGGGGGGTTGACTGGTGATGGAATTAAATTAGAACATTGCCTGCAGACATTTGAAAGCTATAGTCCTTAAACTGTCGTAAAACTAAGTTTTATTATTACAAGATTCAAATGCATGAATATTTATACATCTATAACGATGATATATTATTTCTCCTTTATCTTTCTCATTCACTATGTCCAATTGTATAACAATAAGTTTTTAATTAATAACATTACAGGCGATATTAAGATACTATATGTCTGATGAAGTCTGGTGATTGTAAGCGCTCCCCCCGCCCCCCCCCCCCCCCCCCTACTGAGTATACAGCCCCCCCCCCCCCCCCCCCCCCCCCCCGCCCCAATTTTTGTTTTGTTTTTTTGTTTGGGTTTAATCAAAGGGCTAGTAAACTCTCCAGAAGAAATCTCTCCTCTTGTAACAATCGTGTCTATTTATCTAGAACTTGAAAACCTCTCACACTTGCCCGCATGCAGCTATTATACAAAACAGAAATCTGTTTCAACATATCTGGATATACTACGCATTTAAACCCGTTCTATTTGATACCCGTTGCACATAATTGATTAGTTTATTGATCATTAAGAAATATATTTCATATATTATATAATATATTTCATATATATTATGCAAAGCAATGTAAACTACACCGTTACGTTAAACAAATATAATGTATTCTGAGCACATGTCCATGTGAAGCAATGCCCTACATAAGTACACGCACACACGCACGCGCGCGCGCACACACACACACACACACACACACACACACACACACACACACACACACAACGCGCCCACACTTATTATCGCATTCAAACTCTCAGTACACAAACGTGTTTATGGATTGAAAAGTCAGTCTTTGATCTCGGGGTTTAGGGTTGAATGTATACGGAGTCTCAAGGCACTCGTTTGATTTGAAGGTTCTTCATGATGTATTGCTAACGGCTCTTTTTTTGACACTTCCATATGCAAACGCCTAACCTCGCGTTTGCTTCAAATATTTCCCATTTTTGTAGTGTAAACGCAACAGGCTTCGTGATTCTGTCATGACTTCGTTAGCTAAACGTCTGGAAATTAATACTATAAATGACTAGGCATTGGTCATGCCAACTTTAATCTCTTAGAACTTTTAACTGATTTACATGAACAGGCCTATTGGAGCAGTTCTTAGTTTACCTGCCTTACACCCACCAAGCTGCTATAAAGGAAATCTGTTTTGCCTAGATATTGGCATACTTCAAAATAGCATAAGAAAACTTGGACCGGCATTAGCTTTCGGGCGCAGAACTTCAAATGGTTAGTTATGACTCACTGTAGGCTAATTGCGAATTCATGAAAAAAAAGACATTGTTTTAAGCGGATGTTAGTTTCATAGTTTAACAGGTAAGGTATAAGTTCTAATTTTAGTTTAGCATTACAATTTAATTTGTAGCGTAGTTTTCAACACAGACACAAGTACTATTAAGTTAAAAATAAAATAATAATGCTATTACAAAACTTGGTGTCGGTAAGCACTTGTGCAAATGCATGAGTTGTGTGAGTGCATGCGTTATGAGAGAGAGAGAGAGAGAGAGAGAGAGAGAGAGAGAGAGAGAGAGAGAGAGAGAGAGAGAGAGAGAGAGAGAGAGAGAGAGAGATTTTAACAAACTGTTTCAACTTTTAAAGCCAGGCTCCCATTTATTCCTGTTGAGATTAGTTTTATTTGTTTATCACACATTGTTTAAGTTTTCTATGTGGAATATAACATATTTACCATTTCACTTCTCAAAAAAAAAAAAAAAAAAAAAAAAAAAAAGATTGAAACTGCAATAGAGACAAAAAAAACAAAAAAACACCTGCACCTGAATCGTTGTGGGAGTGAACCAATAAAAAAAAATAAAATCATAAAATGATTGGCAATAGAATAGCCTTTCTTTTCCTTCAACATTTTTAACTCTGCAATAGTTGAACCATAGTTTAATCGATTTGTAAAGGACTTAAAGATGTACAATGTTATTGAAGGTAACTCGGCAGCTTCCACTAATCGATTAACAAAAAAAAAAGTAATCGATTAATGTTTCTATAACATGTATGGATAATCGATACATCTTTAATAGATGAAACACCTTAACATGTATCAGATGACATTATTATTATTATTATTTTATTATTATTATTATTATTATTATTATTATTATTATTATTATTATTATTATTATTATTAATGTTTCTATTGTTTTTAATATTAAATGCATTTATGTTATGGGATTCTGATTCTGATTTGTATTTATCTTTATATTTGAATTATTTAGATTATTTGGTTTGTCAGTAGTTCTTTGTTAAAATTAATCATCTGTCTTTGAATTCGATTTTCTCTTTCAATAATTTCAACGTAGAATTTGAGTTCTTTGCATCTTATTTTGCGAAACGTGTTTTAATATATTACAATGCAACCAAGCAAGAACTAAATAAATGGGATAAGCATGGCAACATAGCACAAGCAAACTAAATTGGTCGAGTCGGCCATATTTTCTAAAGAGGGTGTAACCTTATTTCCATTTGAAAAGGCACCCAATACGTTTCAACCATATGTAAACTCACTATTTTGCACACTTTTTCTTTGCAATCTAATATGTCCAGTAAAACTGCTTTTGTGTTTTACTGGTTCGTGTTATACATTGCGGTACACCGGCTTATCTTTTGTCATACTGTTTCTGAGTACCACGCAATAATCCAATCATGCAAATTCTCTACAGATATGCTTTGCCATTTGTTGGAAATTCGGTGCACCTGCTGCCTTTAATTTCATGGTCATAGTAGTAAATTCTACCTTTACAGTAAGTATGGTATAGTCTACATGTTAAACTATTATGTATAATAATAGCCTGCAATTACTATAATGAAGAAGTTACATATTGCAAGTTGTTATATTTTATGCTGTAGATGGCGAGTTGATTAAGTTATCATTGCAAATAAAACATATGATTATTACAGCATATTAGAATAATTAACTGGTGAAAATTATATATATATATATAATAATATGTCTAATATATATAGATAATATACGAGATATAATAATAGCATAGAATATTGCATTTATATCTTATGTCACTCTTAAACATTACTTGTAAATCGTATTCTACTGCGATGTTCTAGAATGTGTTATCTGTTTGTGTGTGTGTATTTTGTTTAGCTATCAACATGAAATTATTCCATGCTTAGATCAATCAATCAATCTCTTAGAAAAATAGTCAGAATCCACAGCAGACTGTAAAACTATACAAATGTTAATGTATGGTTTAAATCATACAATTGTTTTCGAAATGTTATGTAATATTTTCTAAAAATGAGTCATTGAACAAATCTGCCTCTGTAAATGCCTAATCTTAATTAGTTTATTAAATATTATAATGCAGAACAGTTTTAGAATGCAGTTAAATAATATTTTATTTACATTAACATGTTATTGAGTAATCAAAACATAATACAAAACATAACTGAATAAAAAAAAAAACATACACGTTTGTAACGTGTGGCTAAACAGTACATCAACACAGAATACTGCCTTTGAATAACAACAATACAAATATACAGGTAATACAGTCCATTTCTCAGGAACATTCTCTGCTATTACCTGTATAAAATTAATACATGAATTATTGTATTTTTTTGCTGTTTCCTCACACGTTTGTTCTGCCACCACGAGTCACATTCACTTCCATTGACTCACTACTGTTAAATGTAATAAAATGATTAAAAAAACACTGCACAAAGTTTGTACTTCAAACAATGACTTCAAATTAGTAAACAAGATTTCTGTGATATAGCACAGAATATACTATTTTCGCACTATTTCTTGAAACAATTTTCAGTAACCATAATATGGTATGTTGCCTTTAATGCCTATTGCAATGCATCTTGTTAGACATATGCTCTGTTATCAACACCATTATTATTATTATTATTATTATTATTATTATTATTATTATTATTATTAGTTGCTATATTAGATGAGCTCATACTATTACATTAATGCTGTCTTTGTATAATTTCATATCCTTAAACAACAGAATTATATGGATTTTTACAAACAACATTTCATAGACACACCAAGCCAATGAACAGAAAACAATGGTTTCCTGTACCAAAACATATGTATTTAATTTACATAAGGAGTTTTGTTAATTTTTATTTATCAAGTCATAGAGGGATTGTAGTAGCTATTTTGGCTTCTTATGTGATCTAAATACATTTTCTTGTGATGTAGTTGAAAATGAGATATCTACTCTCACAATTTAATTCAATTATTCAATAATTATATTCAATTTTTTGAAAACAGCCCTTGAAACACAGGTAGCGTTTACATGCACAAGTCATGACAGTTTTCCACACGACCTGGTTGCCGTACTTTTCAAGAAATGCGTTGCTATGCAGTTCTGATTTAGGGAAACAAAAGTTTTTACCAATGCAGATTACTCAATTCATAATCATTTAGGGAAGGGGATATTTATAGTGCCTATAGAAAGTCTCCTTTCAACTTTCACCTTTTGTTGTCTTATAGCCTGAAAATAAATGCATTAAAATAGTTTTTTTGTCATTTATCTACACATCCTACTCCTACTTCCAAGTAGAAAAAAATATTCTACAAATTTGTAGAAAATTAATAAAAACAAAAACTGAAATAGCTTGGTTGGATAAGTGTCCAGCCCCTTTGTAATAGCAATCCTAAATTAGCTCAATCCTAAACTCATCACTTTCAAAATCACACTCCAAGTTAAGTGGCCTCCACCTGTGTTAACTTGTAGTGATTTACATAATTTCAGGATAAATTCAGCAGAGTCCCTCTGCTGGGTAGTGCATTTCAAAGCAAAGAATCAACCATGAGCACCAAAGGTTCTTTCAAAAGAACTCCAGGACAAAGTTGTTGAAAGCACAGATCAGGGGATGGGTATAAAAAAAATATCAAAGGCCTTGAATAGACCATGCCTAGATCAGACCTTCCCTCCAAACTGGATGACCAAGCAAGGAAACCGATCAGAGAGGCTACCAAGAGGCCAATGGCAACTTTACAAGAGCTACAGGCTTTTATGGCCAAGACTGATCAAAGTGTGCATGTGACAACAACATCCCAAGCACTCCACAAATCTGGCCTGTATGGTAGGGTGGCAAGAAGGAAGCCATTACTCAAGAAAGCCCACCTTAAATCCCATTTGAAGTATGCAAAAAACAAAAAAACACTCAGGAGATTCTGTAGCCATGTGGTAAAAAGTTATGTGGTCCGATTAAACTAAAATGGAACTTTTTTCCCTAAAAGCAAAGTGTTATGTTTATTGCAAACCCAACACTGTGCATCATACAAAGAACACCATCCTTACTGTGAAGCATGGTGGTGGCAGCATCTTTTTATGGGGATGTTTCTCATTTGCAGGGACTGGGGCACTTCTCAGGATAGAAGGAAAAATGAACGGAGCAAAGTACAGAGAAGTCCTTGAGGAAAACCTGCTGCCCTCTGCAAGAAAGGTGAAACTGGAATAGAAGTTCACCTTTCAGCATGACAACGACCCGAAGTGCACAGCCAAAGCTCCACTGGAGTGGCTAAGGTACAAAAAGGTAAATGTCCTTGCGTGGCCCAGTCAGAGCCCCGACCTAAGTCCAATCGAAAATTTGTGGCATGACTTGAAGATTGCTCTCCATCAACGCTCCCCAAAAATCTGACAGAGCTTGAACAGTTTGGTAAAGAAGAATGGTCAAATATTTCCAAATCTAGGTGTGCAAAGTTAGTAGAGACCTATCCCAACAGATTCACAGTTGTAGTTGCTGCCAAAGGATCTTCCACCAAGTATTAACCCAGAGGGGAGGAGACTTATCCAATTCTGATCTTTTGGTTTTGTATTTTTAACATATAATTTTTTATTCAATAAAAACTTTTTTCTCCTTAACAGTGTAGGGTATGGTGTGTCGATAAGTGGGAAAAAAAAATCATTTAAATGCATGAAACTGTGAGGCACTGACATAACAAAATGTGAAAAAAGTTAAAGGGAGTGTAAACGTTCTATAGGCACTGTAAATGTCTGTGTCTGCTTACTAAGTAGGAAAAGAAAGACCCTGAATATCGTGAGGAGAGCTTCATGCATTGCCATGAAGATAAAAACATTTAACAAGAGAAATTAATTCACATGTTGTCACACACATTCTGAATTACAGCACACATTAGCTACTTGTTTGTCTGGTTACCTTTCCAATACACACACACACACACACACACACACACACACACACACACACACACACACACACACACACACACACAAAATTATACTTTCTACTAAGTACAAGTTTTACTACTTAGAATTTATATTTGTGTGTGTGTGTGTGTGTGTGTGTGTGTGTGTGTGTGTGTGTGTGTGTGTGTGTGTGTGTGTGTGTCTGTGGAACATCTAAAAGTTCAATTCCATTAAAAGTAGAACCGTCTTTTACAATACAGTCAACCCTCTTTATACTGTCAGGTAAGGGCCATGGGCAAAAACAGGCAATAAGCGAGGGTGGTGTTATAGTGAGGGTCAAACAAAAAAAATCACACACACACAACCTTCTATGTTTGCAATACATTCAAACGTTTTATTTTTTTAGCTATACAATTACAGTATTTCCAGGCCATTTTAATAAAACATTAATCTTTTTTAAAACTACAGTACTAGTTCCCTTTCAATTCAAAGACAGCCACCAAAGACATTATGTATGGAATGTGCCTGCCCATTGGGTAGATAATTGCCGAGCTCTCTATACCAGAGCTGCCAATTGGCCCCTTCCTAGAATGATGCACTCGGTCCCGCCCACCTAGGGATTAAAACTGTCATCCTGAGGAAGCAATTTCTCTTTTTCCTTCTCAAGACGGTATGGTAAGACCTCTGTGTTGAGCTGAGTGTGTTGATAGAAAAGAGCTTCTCTAGTTGAATCGAATTGATTGCACATGGCACTTGGTACCCAGCGCTATGGCGTCAGTGCACAGACACAGTGCCACACGATACACAGTGCACATAGTGCTCTCGGTACTCGGTTTACATGGGTTTTTACAGCTGTTTGTGAGAAAGCAATTGACCCTGCTGTTAAAGTCATGCTGCCAAAAGGATGTCCTTTTGCTGTTTCACGATGTATTCACGTAACAACATCACACAGTCAGGACTGTACAGTTGATTTTCACATGCATGTAAAACAAGCCACAGATCTCATTTCAAGGGTGTCCTGGCCAATTCAAACAAATACATATGTGCATTTAAAATATAAAATATTTAAAGGTTATAATCATCTTACAAAGTGTGAACGTGTAAGTAGAAAATAACTTATCACAGGAACAGTACTTACAAATAGCTTTCTTCTAAACTATGCTTTGTGAAACAAAGATATACAATAGCTATATTACTTTTTACAAGGTCTAGATTTTATCTTTGAAACCTCAACATTTAGACAATCACTGCAATGGAGGGTATAACTCCTGTTATTTTGCACTTCACAAATTGTGTTTGATCTAACAACCCCACTCTTTGTGTGAGCCCCACTCTACCGTCCAATACAGAGCACAGCGATGAGTATTGTATAGACAATTCTGAATAGTTCTTACACAGCTTTATATACTATATCCATGTGTTGCAACTCAATCTTACATGTGACTTGGTCTTTTAACAATTCACATAATAAGTAGCAGTAACGGACTGAATACAGAGTCACAATATTTATTCTTTTATAAGTGTCACAATTACATTTGATGCGATTTCGTATCACTGTAGCAATTTGGTTTCAAATGAATTCCTGAGTTTTAATATCTATATACCACTTTCAGTAAAAAAATAAAAAATAACACTCAAAAGTAAAATTAAGAGATACTTTATATCATCTTCAGGTTCCTAAACTTATATCCCTTATTGTCTTATTAGATGTGTTCTTTTTGCTTAGATCATTGCTTGTCAACTATTCCAGCAAAAATGACTTCTTACAAGACTGATCCCAAGGTTGATTCTGGTAGTGAAGTGGGGAAGCATATCTGTGTATCTCTGCATATTTCAGTTCCCAATGCTTCATCTATCGGCTTCACATTAATATTCATCCCTACCTTTTTTTCCTCCACAATCTTCCTATTAATTATAAAGTTTATAAATTGAAGCTGGAATACCTTCATGCAGATCAAAGATTATGACCAGCTATTTTTCTCCCAATGCAAAAATGTGCCTTTTTAGAACAGTATAATTTAAATTTGTATTCATATCTTCAAAGGCTAACTTTTTTGAAGGAGATATTTCGTCTTGTATTTTTCCTTTTTTTTTGTTGTTAGTTGTAAGGCCATTTGGTATTGAACTTGTAATCCAAAATTCTTTTTTTTTTTTTTCTGTACAGTTGATTAGAAATACCACATTTTAATGAAACTACAGTTAACATATTCATTCAGTTCAATGGCAAAGTACTGCACCATATGATTTTGTTTCCAGTGTTGTGCGAAAATCAATTTATTGATTTATTTTACAGTCCATCCACTATGAATAAGCACCGTTAAATAGAATGTTATAATTATTCATGTTCCTTTGAATAAAATCAATGGACAGATCATACACCTCTGTGTACATAATCTCCAGTATCTGCACTCACACATCATCCCTTTATATATTATTATCTAAAACACAACTTCTTCATGAACATAAAATCACTAACCCCATTATATGCCGGGAAAATATGGCCTGACTAGATGACAAAAGAGAAATATATAATTCCATTTGAATGAAATCTTTTCATCTTTGATTTACAGGTTCCATTTCCCTTTAACTCAAACCATACTGTTTGATCTTTCATATCATCATAACCTTTGGGTAAAGCTTGTTCTAATTAAGGGTTCCTTAGAATTTTTTTTTTTTTTTTTTAAACACGGCACAGTGCTGCTCGCGCATTGATTTAATGTAATACTCAAAAGCCTTTTAGTTTTATAAAATAAAATACAAATGATGAACTTCAGTCCATCATAAATTACAGTGCAAATAAAGTGCCACTAAATAGTTTCTAATGTTCCGATTGTACACAGGCACTGCATCCATTATCATTTTAGAATCATATTCATGTTAGTTTAATTGTTTCGAGAATTTTATCATCAACATTCTTTTCTTTCTTAAGGCAATGTGCACTACGCTACATATTATCTTTTGTTTAATAAAATAAAATTGGTATTTACTATGGCCTTCTATTAAATTCTTATTTTTATTTTGTTACTTTTCCAGTGTCCTGGTTGTATTGTTTGAGGAAAACAGCAACCAAAAATCCTTTAAAAAATGTGAAAATATTATAGAAAATAGCAAATAAAAAAAATGTGTCTTCCTCTTTTTCTAACCAACTTTCATAAGCATTTATAAAAAATAGTAATTTATTTGCAACAGACAGTACTATTGTCTAACTGTTAAGGTCCAGTGGAATAATCCAAATGGGCTGTAATAGTCTTTATAAACTGTATGTATTTAAGGTGGTTAACATATTACCAGGGCTGGAAGCAATGCTGGTACATCCCAGTTTTGTAAACTGCTGACCTTTACACAGTTTCAATACATTTTATAATGAATACAGAAAAGCACACGGCTTCACTCATACAAGTTTACTTATACTGGCCAATGATCATGGCAATCTATAACTCCTTTATCAAAAGCAAACAAAACCATTACCCTGTTTACTGTAGGCACTGTATCCCAGGAGAAACTGGCTCCTTTGAAACTATAGTGTATAAAGCACTAGTCAAAGCATCAGTGCTGTTCCATGTGAAAGGGCATGTTCTTAATTCAAACAGACTCAATGTACAGGACATGTCATCTTTAAATAAGTCTCCTTTTGTATGTGACCAAGGAACAAGTGAAAGGAGCCCTGCATCCCATGTTTATATTCCATCTGATGTGCACCACCCAAGCAGCAGACAAGACATGTATGAGGAGCCTTCAGGGGATACACAATGATGTCACATACAGGAAATAGCTGGGAGGACTTGGCACTTCACAATGCTGGCTCTTCTTCCATTGGCTCGACAGCGGTTCTGTAAAAATAAACAGGCAATCAGAACACAGCACAAGAATACACAATGGCATTGTAGACCTTCATGCATAATCAAAGTCAATTTTTCACTTCTGTGTGATGTTTATTTGTGTTCCCCAGTTTTCCATAAATAGAGGCCCTTTCACAGGAAGTATAAACAACATGTCAAGTGGAAAAACAGTTTAGGTCCAAAGCAATGGTTTCAAATGTACCTGTTTACATTATAGCATGTTTGAATATCTGTATATTTAATGAAACTTGTTTAAAGAAATATTTTCTGGGCATGAAAAAAGGAGCCATTGTAGAATGCCTGTTCCGCTTGTATGGCAGTTCAGCTCATTTCACATTGCAATCTTGCACCACATTATCCGAACCTCAATCTCTTACACATATGTCTATTGTTGGTATCGGTGTCCTGGTGAAAAAGTAGACCGGGGAAAAAGTGGATTGCAGTCTAGAATTTAAAGTGAAGGTTCCATTGTTTCTAAGGTTTGCGCATAGATCGTTGTGCTAGTGCCACGTCTGGGGAATTAGTAGATCAAGCCCAGGGAATCAGTAGATCAGATATATTAACAAAAAATAAATATCTTTAAGTGCATTTTGTAAGTATAAATTTACATAAATAAGTAGATCGGATGTATTTGACAGTATAATGATAGATAACAGAATGCTGTAATATACACTAACAATAAATACATAATTTAAAATTAAGTTTGCAAGTGTAATTTGTATGTCTGTTTAACAAACGTTATTGCAACTCAAAGTTTTTGATATTTAACGTGTAAGCAGTAGCTATTTTGTAAGTATAAATTTACATAACTAAGTAGATTGGACGTTTTCGAAACCTATGACATGTTAGGTTGGGAAATAAACATTTTAATTTCGATTGAAGATTGACAACATTTTGCTGTGTAAAGCCTTTTAATAATATACAGTAAATATTTTTTTGCGATCACACATCAACTCAGCCTATATCTGACTAACAATGACATTTTTAAATACACACCGGCAGAAAAAGTTGACAAACGTTTAACACTTTAGTCTGACTATAAAGACATAACATAAAACTTTGCATCACACATATTTTACAAACAGAAAATAAATAAATAAAACCAAGAAAGAGGTGTGTGAACACATTACCATACGATCTGGCAAATAAACTGATCAGGCAGAAAATGCTGAGTGAAGTTAACGTGCCCTTTAATCAAATAGCTGACACGTCTTCCTTTTACCTTACTGCGCTTGGGTGATCTACTTTTTCCTTACGACATCGGTATGCATTTTAAATGAATTTTTATATAGCATGGATATAAATATATATATATATATATATATATATATATATATATATATATATATATATATATATATACACACACACACACACACACACACATACAGTGCCTATAGGAAGTCTACACCCCCTTTCAAATTTTTTATTTTTATTTCAAAGCAAAAACTCAACCATGAGCACCAAGGAGCTTTCAAAAGAACTCCGGGACAAAGTTGTTGAAAGGCACAGATCAGGGGATGGGTTTAAAAAAATATCTAGGCCTTGAATATGCCTTGGAGCATGGTCAAGATGATTATTACGAAGTGGAAGGTGTATGGCACCACCAAGACCCTGCCTAGATCAAGCCGTCCCTCAAAACTGGATGACCAAGCAAGAAGAAGACTGATCCAAGAGGCTACCAAGAGGTCAATGGCAACTTTGCAAGAGCTACAGGCTTTTATGTCCAAGACTGGTCAAAGTGTGCATGTGACAACAATATCCCAAGCACTGCACAAATCTGGCCTGTATTTTACTCAGGAAAGCCCCCATTGAATCCCGTTTGAAGTACGCAAAAAAAAAAAAAAAAAAAAAAAAAACTCAGGCGATTCTGTAGCCATGTAGCAAAAAGTTTAGTGGTCTGATGAAACTAAAATTGAACTTTTTGGCCTAAATGCAAAGCGTTATGTTTGGCGCAAACCCAACACAGCACAACACCCAAAGAACATCATCCCTACTGTGAAGCATGCTGGTGGCAGCATCATGTTATGGGGATGTTTCTCATCGGCAGGGACTGGGGTACTTGTCAGGATTGAAGGGAAAATGAATGGATCAAAGTATAGATAAGTCCTTGAGGAAAACCTGATGCACTCTGCCAGAAAGCTGAAACTGGGACAGAAGTTCACCTTTCAGCATGACAACGACCCAAAGCACAGCCAAAGCTACACTGGAGTGTCTAAGGAACAAAAAGGTAAATTTCCTTGAGTGGTCCAGTCAGAGCCCCGACTAAATCCAATCAAAAATTTGTGGCATTACTTGAAGATTGCTCTCCATCAATGAACTTGACACAGCTTGAACAGTTTTGTAAAGAAGAATGGTCAAAGGTGTGCAAAGTTGGTAGAGACTTATCCCATAAAGACTCACAGCTGTAATTGCTGCCAAAGGTGCTTCCATCAAGTATTAACTCAAGGAGTTGGAGACTTATCCAATTATGATCTTTCAGTTTTGTATTTTTAATATATAATCTTTTTCTCAATAAAAACTTTTTTCCCTTTAACAGTGTAGAGTATGGTGTGTAGATAAGTTGAAAAAAAATCCTCATTTAAATGCATGCAACTCTGAGGCACTGACACAACAAAATGTGAAAAAAGTTCAAGGGGGTGCAGACTTTCTATAGGCACTGTATATATAGTAAATATGGTCTGGAGAGGAGGGCTATAGTGGAAAATTATTGACCTGAGGGAAGACTATTGTTACCAACAGGGGGCTATAATGTCTGAAGCCGTACCCTGGAGGTAACAATAGTCTTCCCAAGGGGCATTTAATTTTCCACTACGATCTGAGTCTGCAGTACATATTTAAAGTATGACTCAGTTAAAATAATAAAAGATGCAAGGCTGGATAATAAATATGACTTTATATACTGTAAAGCCATAAATATTTGCGAGCCTTTTATTATGCATTTTATGAAAAATAAAATAAAAAAAAAAAAAAAGGGCACGAATATCTTAGTACTGTACATGAAGTAATACACGACCAGTGCAACAGGTTGCCAATTTCTGGAGCAAAATAGGGTTTATGGGTGTGATTTGCCAAATATTTATGGCTTTACAGTGTTTTGTTTAAATATAGCTGATACAGCATATGTAAAATACTAAATAAGATAAATAAATAACAGAAAATGCTTTTGAAGTTCATACTGCAAGTTTTTTTTTTTCTTTCTTTTGTAGTATGTTTTGTAATTCAGTTTCTGTTAGGTCTCAGAATCGCCCTTCATCAGGTTTTTCATTCAGCAATTTTTATCTTCTTGTTTGAGAGTGGAGGTGGAAGATGTTTGTTTCAAAAGGGGTGGGACTGACAGTGTTGTGAACCAATCACATGACCATTGCATGGTGGTGTAAGGGTGTGAGGACAACAGTTTAATCTACTTTTGTTCCTATAATGAGGTTTTAACCAATCACAAGCCAGAATTTCCAAACATTAAAAAACTAAAAAATTTACTCCCAATACAGTCAAGCTATTTTATTGGTTAGAATGATGAGTGGTAAAGATATTCGCACACATTGTTTTTTTGTAGATCTGCAACTAGATATGCTGTATCTGTATCATTATTTAAAAAATAAATAAATAAAAAACTAAAAAGCATACAGGCTAATAAATTGATATCACACAAGCAATCTTACACTTACACAAGCGTGCCACAATATTTTTGAACAGTATTTTTGCAGTTTTACTATGCTTTTACCATAGTTTACCCTGGTTTGCAATGTTTATTAAAATAATTTACAATACCTGGCTATTCTTTACAATGCTCACCTATGTTTGCAAACTTTTATGATGGTATTCTGTATGATGTGGGATTTTATAACAGATCAAATGTTGCACATTCAATAAAGACTAAATGTGTGGTACTGTGGTAACATAACCATGTCACTAACCAGTTGTTTGGTTCTCAATTCCTACCTCTCTCTTCTTTATAATTATACATTTAAAATGCATTTTACTTAAAAGAGCCAACTTCCCAGTGCTTCAGTAGGTTTAACATACCTTTGTTAAGAAAGTGTTTGAAAAGAAACAGCAGAGGGACTTACAAGCTTTTGATGTCATGGTAACTACACTCACATATTTCTATTTTAATCTACTAATGTGTTTGTGATGTCATATAGTGCATAGTTAACGAAGTAGTGATCTACTTTTCCTTTCTATTTAAACCTCCAGGCATCGTGGTATTGAGTTTATTTATCCATTTATTTTCCTTTTCTCTTCTGTATAGTACATTACATTTCTTCTAAATCTACAAATTGTAGGTAATTCTTGTAAACTTAATTTATTGTAAAATGTTGGCCTATTGGTTCATTTACTTTTTTATTTCATATGTTTATTTATTTATTTGTTTTAATAAATATAATTTTAACACAGGAAATGCTTACTTGAGTCTCATATTTCTTAATTAGCAGAGATACAGAAATTATTGAATTACAAAGGTACTGCGTACTAGTCCTTTCTTCTTGTTGTTTTGATGTTGTTGTTCTAAACATAGCAATTGTTAAAATACTGTTTAAATATGAAAAAACAAATCAATCAGTCTATACTGTACAGTATAGAAAACATGGTAATAATTAAAAACATATGCCTTGTTGTGTTCTGTAGACTGTACAATTATATTGTTGGACAGTTTATAAATTATTCAAGTTGCCAATCTATGGTGATATTAGATTTTTAGTCAATACAAGAGAAATGGTTCTACCAAAGATTGCCGTTTATGCCTTGCTGGAAAATAAACACTTTTTGATTGCTTCAGTTTTGTAACCTTACAGGGACTTTTGCCAAAATATTTATTTTAAAGAATTACCCACTGCCAAACTGTTTTACCACAAGGGTATTTTTCAATTTAACCCAACTGTTGGCGATTACAGAGTGATGAGATGATGAAAGGCACCATATTCATTCAGACAAGCACACATCTATTGACACAATTAAAAGAGCCAACTTCACAATGTTTTGGTTTGTTTAACATACCTTTGTTAAGGGAAAGTGTGATTGAAAATGAACAGTGGTGGTACTTACAGGCTTTTGATGTCATGACCAATATGCCATAACCAATGTTGCTAGCTTTGCATGACGGGTTTCTTAAGACATATTTTCTTTTTCTCTATTTGGGTTTTCACATTTATCTTTACAAATATATGTGCAAACCTTACATATAGGAGAGACAGGTACAACAGTGTATAGAAGAATACAGAATTACCCATCAAACATGAAAAAGTAAATGAACCAATAGGTCAACACTTTACAAAAAATGAACATTACACAAATGACCTACAACTTGTAGTTTTAGAAGAAACTTTACTTTATTCCTGTTCTGTTAAATGTATTACAATACAATTGTCTTTTATTTTAACATAAATAAGATAACTATTCTCAATACCATGATGCCTGAAGGTTTAAATAGAAAGGAACAGTAGAGAAGTACCTACGCTGTTTGGTTTCAAACACAATTAACAAAGGTATGTCAAACATACCGAAATGATGGGAAGTTGGCTCTTTTGAGGAAACACTTTTTGTGAACTAATATATAATATATATATATATATATATATATATATATATATATATATATATATATATATATATATATATACACACAGTGGCTTGCAAAAGTATTCAGACCCCTGCCCAATTCTCTCATGTTACTGAATTACAAATGGTATATGGAAATTTCGTTCTGTTCGATATTTTATGTTAAAACACTTAAACTCAAAATCAATTATTGTAAGGTGACATTGGTTTTATGTTGGGAAATATTTTTAAGAAAAATAAAAAACTGAAATATCTTGCTTGCATAAGTATTCAACCCCCACACATTAATATTTGGTAGAGACACCTTTCGCTGCAATAACAGCTTTAAGTCTTTTGGGGTAAGTATGTAGCAGCTTTGCACACAGTGGCGGAGTGATTTTGGCCCATTCTTCTTGGCAGATTTGCACCAGGTTGTTCAGGTTGGTTGGACGACGCTTGTGGACCGCAATTTTCAAATAGTGCCATAGATTCTCAATGGGACTGAGATCAGGACTTTGACTGGGCCACTGTAGGACATTCGCCTTTTTGTTCTTGAGCCACTGTTGCTTTGGCCTTGTGCTTGGGATCATTGTCCTGCTGAAAGGTGAATTTCCTCCCAAGCTTTAGTTTTTAAGCAGACTGAAGCAGATTCTCTTGCAGTACGTTCCTGTATTTTGCTCCATCCATTCTTCCTTCATTTGTAACAAGATGCCCAGTCCCGGCTGATGAGAAGCATCCCCACAGCATGATGCTGCCACCACCATACTTCACTGTAGGGATGGTGTGTCTTGAGGCATGGGCAGTATTAGGTTTGCGCCACACTTAGAGCTTTGAATTTTGGCCAAAAAGCTCTATCTTGGTTTCATCTGACCACAAAACCTTTTCCCACATCGCAGCTGGGTCACTCTCATGCTTTCTGGCAAACTCTAGACGTGCTTTCAGATGGTACTTTTTAAGTAACGGCTTCTTTCTTGCCACCCTCCCATACAGGCCAATGTTATGCAGAGCTCTTGATATAGTTGACTGGTGCACCATTACTCCATTCCCAGCCACTGAACTCTGTAGCTCCTTCAAAGTGATTGTTGGCATCTCTGTGGCTTCTCTCACAAGTCTCCTTCTTGTTTGAGCGCCGAGTTTTGAGGGACAGCCTTTTCTAGGCAGTGCCTGGGTGGTATGATGCAGTTTCCACTTCCTGATTATTGATCCAACTGTGCTCACTGGGATATCCAAACACTTGGATATTATTTTGTACCCTTTCCCTAATCTATGCATTTGTATTACTTTATCTCTAACTTCTGTAGAATGCTCTTTGGTCTTCATCTTCCTTCAGATTCACAGCCTTACCAATGATCCTTCAACAGTGGGGTTTTTATCCAGAAAATGTGACAGCAACTTTAATGGTTCACAGATGGAGGCCAATGGTAAGGTAATTGTGTCCTCGTTAGGGCAATTTCTTTCATCGGTGCAAACTGGGAGTTTCCACAGCACAGGGGTTGAATACTTATGCAAGCAAGATATTTCAGTTTTTTATTTTTCTTAAAAATATTTCCCAACGTAAAACCAATGTCACCTTACAATAATTGATTCTGAGTTTCAGTGTTTAAAAATAAAATATCAAACAGAATGAAATTTCAATGTACCATTTGTAATTCGGTAATATGACAGAATTGGTCAGGGGTCTGAATACTTTTGCAAGGCACTGTATATATAGATATAGTGACAGATTAGGGGGAGGAAGAGGAAAATATGTAGTCCAGGAGGGGGAAGAGAGGTTTTTCCTAGCTTGAGAAAATCAATGTCACCTGTCTGTGATTAACAGGCAGATATATCAATGGCACAAAATGGTGTTCATGGCAGTCTCCAGTTTGTGTGAGGAGCACAGCATAGAAACCTTTGTAGTGTGTAAACCTTTTTGTTGAGTGTGTATAAAATGGTTTGTTTTACTTGTTAAATGGCTTGGCCATCCACTTTTAGAAAGAACCGAATGCAACAAGTTTAGTTAGCGCTTCAAAACAGAGTTAGGTTGTGTTTTTGGTATTTTTTCCATTTTCTTTTTGTAAATAATAAAACGCCATGAAAGTGCCTTAAATTTCAACTTTTCTGCTTGGGTCTGATTAAAATGGGCAAAAGAACTTAAAACTGTGAAATCTCTCACATATGGTGGCAGCGGTACTAAGCCCTACGGACCCAGCAGAAAATAAAATAATGATAATGGAAATCGGAGCCCTCATAAAGGCGTTGGAGCAGTCGACCGTGTCACAGACCGAAACAGCATGCTTGCTGGAAGAAAGCCACCAACAATGGAGGCAAAAGATGGGGTTGCTGAACCAGTGGTGTTACACCTGGATTTGGTGCTCGCACGAGTGGTGTCGCAAGCACCACAAGAAGAAGAAGATAGCCGGCAGAAAATCAAGAATTGTCTGCGGTGGAGCTGCAGTTACTACCTTCGGCTACAAAGAAGGGGGAGGAAGTGAGGAGTCCTCCTCCACTACAGCTCTGACCACCACCTCAGCGATACAGTCCAGTGCTGCTTGGTTCGTTCCCTTACCCCATACTCTCAGACACCCTGCCGAAATGCCCGGACATCCCTGTGGTGGACCTAGCGCCCAGGTCAGTGCACAACCATGCACAGTCGGTCACCTGGTCTCCTACTCTGTTCCCCCTGAAACTCCAGACTTCTCTGTGCTGTTGGCTGACGTCACTGGTGTTCCCCCTGCCTTCCTCTACATTCCCCCTGGAGGATCAGAAGTCACTGTGCCAAATCCGAGGTTCTCACCTCAGCCTGCTGCTGCACTCACCATGTTACCGGCCTGAGCGTCAGTCGCCACGGTCACCCAGTTTGGGTCCCATGTCGTAGGTCAGCAGAGAATGGATTGACCCGCCTTCAAGTCCGCCGACAAAGGGTGAAGAGGGACAATGTGGGACTTGAGGGAGGGAGATTTGGTTTTAAAGGTGGAGAGAGAAGTGGCCTTGGTATGGCTGGTGTGCTGCGCACAAAGGAGAGGATATGTGACAGATTAGGAGGAAGCAGAGAAAAAATTATAATCCATGAGGGGAAAGAAGATTACATCCCCCAGAATGCCACGGATCGAGACAGCCAATGTCACCTGCCTGTGACTCTTGATTAACAGGCAGAAATCTCTGTGGTTTTTTTAAAAGATATTGTGTAAATCTTTTTGTTGTGTCTGTGTGTGTGTAAAATTGTTCTTAGAGTTCTTCAAGTTTATTTAGCGCTCCAAAACTGAGTTTTTTTTTTTATTTTCCTCCTTCACCCCTCAATTACCTGATTTCCTCCACTGTATTCGGCCGGTCTGCATCCACAGTCAATGAAGCCATTGCTGTAACTGTATCAGTTTCTTCTCATGTTGCTGGGCATCAGCAAGAGAACAGTTCACGTTTGAAGTATACTTCTGAACTGATCTCCAGTAGTTGCCTAAAATGGTATTCATATTATTGATATATTAGCATTTGGATTCATTACTGATATGTACAGATTATTGCTCAGTGATTTAAAACTATGAACTCTATGTATCATGCAACATGGTTTAGCACTGCAATCAAGTTTTAAAACTCTAATGTTCACTGATGTCCACAAGGTAATATCCCTGAGTGAACCGCTAGGAGTCAGATAAACTAAAAGGCTATTTTTTTACTATCTTTGTCAGCTCAAGGTGAAGTTAAATCAATGTTGTTTTTGCATTCATTCACATTGAGGAAGGGAATCTGCATACAAAAATTGAATACTGTACTGCTGTGAAATGGTACATGTTTCATGCATATTCTCTGTAAGTATCACAAGGCCTGTCCTATACCTCAACAGTGAAATACTCAGTGGCAGGGTGGGAGGGTGAAAGCCCGGTGCATAGTGTTTGTGTGTGTGTGTGTGTGTGTGTGTGTGTGTGTGTGGGATATTGGGTGGCAGGGAAGGGGTTCAATTCCTCCCTGCAAAAACACATGGGAATGTGGCTGGTGCCAACAATTGAATAAATTACAAAATTATTAATTAGGCTCCAGCCACAGGTGTATAAAATAGGTGTTCACAAGTGTTAGTAAAGAGTGATTAGAGAATTAATGTTGGTCAGGGTTTTGGTGCTGTAAGTTTTGTACAGACCTTTTGTTTGGCCTTTGTGCCATTTTATTTGCTAATGTGTTTTTGTCTGTCGTGTTTTGTGTTTATTTGTAAATAAAAGTGTGCAACAGCGCTTAAACCTGCAGCTTGCTTGTCTCACTTCCTGCCTGTAACAGCTAGGGCCATGACGTCACCCTGTCACAGACCTGTTTTACAGATACAATATAGAGAACCACTGTTTGAGAATCACTGTTTTGAATGCTGTCTACCAGTCTTGTTTCCTTCTCAAAAATTGGTTAATGTGAGTATTGCTGGCTATTGTTTTAAAATCCATGCTAAATAAGTGATGTTTTAGGAAACTCTAGACATGACATTATGCTGTCCTATATAACTAAACTATACTAAAACTAGACAACATGTAGAATATATTATTCCTTTTTTACATGACCACGTATGTATGATTACTTAATAAAAGAGCATTTATTACAAGGATGAACTCACTTTGAATTGTGATAGCCTTTTCGATGGAGGTCACTGCATTTGCATTTGGTTTTGCATGTAGAACTATCTGGGAAAGCTTCCAGCTGAAATAAAACATTTTGTAACCATGAATTGAGGATTTTTCAACCTACTAAGCATTTTTCCAAGTCCTCTACATACAATTATGAAAAATGTTATAGTATGTGGCTTTTAGGGAAAAAAAAAAAAAAAAAAAAAAAAAAAAAAAAAACTGTCCCTGGTACGTAATTTGGAAATAGATGAAGCATACTAAGATTGACACGTGGCTGTAGCACTGAACACAAGCATGTGCGTCAAAATCAATGAAAATTGACAAAAAACAAGGGTTAGAACATTGGTAACTTCTTTAGACAACTGAAACACAATTAGTAAATCAGATCCACAATGTTCAGAAGTTTAGAAACTTGACCCAATAATTTTATTGTATTGTACTTTTTCCACATACTATGAAATTGTATTCTTAGTAGGTAACAGCATTATCATTTTCAAAAAACAAACAAACAAAAAACAGGTCTAATGGTACATGATTTACATCCTTGGTAAACATGTCAATCTTAAGTATGTATTTATCTAATGCAAAACCAACTGTATTCTATATACAGAATGATAGATGGTCAATTTTAGAAAATCAAAGGGATGGATAGCAAAAACTAATAAAAAAAAACCTGTAAAAAATCCTTACAGTATGTCCTTAACACCATTCTTTGAGATGAGGTGTGTATGCGTGTGTGTGTGTGTGTGTGTGTGTGTGTGTGTGTGTGTGTGTGTGTGTGTGTGTGTGTGTGTGTGTCCTATGGAGGACACAGGCCAAGTCCTTGTAGTGTTTAAACAGATATTAAACAGTCATTATTGTTTTTTAAAACACACTAAAAGTGCCTAAGTATTTTGTTTGTTGTTGACTTTCACCCTGTGTGGAGTTTTGTTTGACTGCTGTTAGGACTAGTAAATAAAAGTATAGTGAGAGTCTTAAAGGTCCTCATAAACACTATATTTGTTTGGTGTGTGTGTGTGTGTGTGTGTGTGTGTGTGTGTGTGTGTGTGTGTGTGTGTGTGTGTGTACCCTGGGAGGGTGGGTGGGGTAAACTTTAATTAACTTGAAAACCATCTAGTTAGAGATGTGCCATGTGGCCACAAGGTGACATTTATTTAAAACAAAGAACTGGTGTGTTATACATAACTAGAGTATTACAAAGATCCACTTCTTCCTTGATAGGGGGTCTTTGTGTTTTAATTTCAGTTAATCTAGTCTAATCTTTTAGCACCTCAGGAGGAGGGTTTCTATCATAGAGGTCCCTTATAATTAGTGGTTTTACAAAGTGCCCTGTGTCAGAAGACAACATGCCTGAATCCTAATTTGGACTGTCAAGAAAGATGTATTTATTTTATTTATGTTATCAGAAAATGTAGTTTTTAGGAGAGACCTATTGAGGTAAAACTATCTCATTTTCAGTATGGTCCCAAATTGCAGCAGGCAAATGCAATTTAAACCAATGGTATGTAAAAGATATAAGATATACTAATTGTATATCAAAATTGCATATCTGAAAAATTCTTATAGTGCATGCCTTAATACTATAGAATTAGACCAAATATTTGTATCCCTGCCTGTATAACGCTGGTATACTTACGGATAGCAGTTCCATTGAACTAATCAACAACATACCAGAGCTCTAAAACACTATCAGCCCACTGTGCAATGTCAGCCATCAGTATTATTCAGAGCTGACATAGAATTTAAGATGTACTGTCCAAGAAAAAAAGACAACGAAAGCATACAAACTTGGTTTGATTTCAAGAAAAACAATCAGTCCCTGTGCCACATATTACAAAAAAAAAAAACCTAATGCATGATAAAAATAATGTATGATAAAGTTAAATTGTAAAATAAAAAAAAAAAAAACAAACAATGTTTCATGCAGTCTTGTGGAGAAGCTGTATTTCTATATAAATAATCTATATAAAGTATCTGACTTTTTTTTTTTTTTTTTATAATACGTCTTAGGAATTGGGACATTGCTTTATTGACAGATAGTGGCCAAGAAAAACAAAGGAAATGAAATAGTATTTGAAAAAAAACTGCAAAATGTTTATGAATTCTAATCCCCAACACATGCATAAATACATCTGACAAACTGCAGAGTACTCCATCAAAAGCCCTTGCTGACCTTCCTAATTTGAGTTCAGTCGAATGTGCAATGTATGGCAGCCAAAGAAAATCTTGCCAAGTTTTAGACCAAAGCTTTACCACCTACTATTATTTGTGAAGCTGAAGTACAAGATAATGAGTGATAATTAGCCTATTAATCATGCAATAAAACATTGCTTTGATGGGAAACACATCTTTAATTATAACTGTTGAATTAAGAGATTATTTATACAGGCAGTTTTGTTGTGTCTTATAGCACATCCGGTGAAATGGCATCTGAGTAACCCCTCTTGAAAAGCCTGATTCATAAATGTTTCATTGAAAAAAGTATGAGGTGCCATTTAGATTATTAAACTGTTCTACTTTGATATATTTTCCTCCTAGTTCTTCTATGAAATATATTTGAATATAACAAAACCAATCCAATGTAAAAATACAAAACTACTTTAGAGATTGCTGAACAAGAACAAAAAGTCAATTAATTATCATCAGACTGGACTTACTACTATCATGTGTTATTATTATTATTATTATTATATTATTTATTATTATTATTATTATTATTATTATTATTATTTTATATATTGTTTATTATTATTATTATTATTATTATTATTATTATTATTATTATTATTATTATTTTTATTTTTTATGTATATTATTATTATTATTATTATTATTATTATTATTATTATTATTATTTTATTTATTTAATATTTTTTTACTGTATATCATGTAGTATGCATTTCTCTGTATTTAAAGTATTATGGATTTTTTTGTTACTGCATCATGTAAAGCGCTTTGTGATGGTGGTCCACTATGAAAGGCGCTATATAAAGTAAAGATTGATTGATTGATTTTGAGAGAGAGAGAGAGAGAGATATTCTTACACTCATAAAGCATCAGCATAGTCATTCAATGTCCTCTGTGTGTACTATGCATCTTACATTTCCACAGTTAACAGTTTCCCAAATGCATCACTAAATCTACTGCTTCTGCTCGGTGGCCCCACATGATTTACTGTACTGTGGATTAATGGTTCAAGTGCTATAGAGGTCAGCCTGTCAGTCATGTGCATGTGTGTTGAATTTGTAAGAACTCAGTCAGCACAGGTCCAGCGGTCAAGAAACGTATTTCTAATTACAGTGGTGGGTTAGTTTTGCAATTTCACCGCAGACATGTTTATTCTTTTTCTTTGGTCAGCTGATACTCCACAGAGGCCGCCATGTCCACCTGTTTGTATACTTTGACTGATAAGATGAGATGTACTAGACTGTGTGTTTTTGTTGAGTGGAACATATGTATCACTGATAAATGCGTGGTTAAGCAGGTGGTTAGCACTACCACATTCTCTGTTGGCTTGGTCTAATTGTATAATAATAATAACAACTACAAGATATTGATGCCACACAATGGAAAGAACCACCCTGAAGACACAGACTTTCACTTCGAGGCATTAGTTCAAATCCAGCCAATGGACTAGATCGATCAATGCCTCGATAGATAGAAAGATTGATAGACAGATAGACAGACAGATTGATAGATAGTTCGATCGATCGATAAGTGTTACAGTGGTTTGGTAGGTGTAAGGCGGGTGATCAGAGATCTTCTTCAATAATTCTGTTCATGCAAATCAATTACATGTTTAAAGAGATGAAAGTTGGCATGACCAATGCCTAGTCATTTATATTATTAATTTCTTGACGTTTAGTTAACGAAGTCTTGACAGAATCATTAACCCTTCTGTTCCATTTACACTGCAAAAATGGGATCAGAACTATTAGAAGCAGGTTTTCTAATCCAATGGCTGGAACGTTAGGCATTTGGCATCTGGACGTGTCAACAAATTAGTCATTAGTAATAAATCATGAAGAACCTTCAAATCAAACGAGTAGTTTGAGACCTCATACATTCAACCCTAAACCCAGAGATGCATTGAGAATTTAAATGCCATACTAGGTATATATATATATATATATATATAAAAAAGTGTGTATATATATATATATATATATATATATATATATATATATATATATATATATATATATATATATATATATATATATATATATATTATATATATATATATATATCTCCATGTACATGATTATACGTTTAATATCCTCCATCATTTATAGAATTTTTGAGAGCAATGTACTAAACAGCTCTTTTTCGTGAACAACTACCGTAATATCACCACAAGTTTACAAACAGCATAAATTACTGCTCCGCATACAGGACAGATTGGAATTTGCAACACATTAAT
This sequence comes from Polyodon spathula, assembly GCF_017654505.1. Taxonomy (NCBI): domain Eukaryota; kingdom Metazoa; phylum Chordata; class Actinopteri; order Acipenseriformes; family Polyodontidae; genus Polyodon; species Polyodon spathula. The sequence goes on along the minus strand of NC_054536.1, from coordinate 88,951,780 downwards.
GCCAAAAGTCAAGATTCATCTGGCAAAGATAAATGAGTGGTATAGTGAACAGAAAGAGGTAGTAGGCAAATGTAATAGGCGCGAGCTATGGCTTCTACAGACCCCGACCTTGATGCAACTATGAAACCGGCGAAACAGAAAATGAAAACAAATTTCCTAAAGACAAAATGTACCTGTTAGTTAGTGAAAGCATATATATATATATATATATATATATATATATATATATATATATATATATATATATATATATATATATATATATATATATATATATATATAACACTTCGCAGGGCCAAAAACATGAAGAAAAGAAACATGGAAACAAATAGTTAACAAAATAAATTCACTAAATTAAAAATGGCATGACCTTAGGAGGATTACAAAAAAGAAAGCAGCAGAAAATAAAAGCAAACCGGACAAACTGAAAGTGATGTGTTAAACATAGCGGAGACATGAGCACAGTGCAAACAAAACAAAAGCAAATTCATACACTACCTGTTTCTCTGAATGAGTAGTACACAACAAGCTTCAATAAACAACAAGTTTTTAATGAAAAGATGTATCATAATCTGTTATTTTTTAAATGCCACAGCTTGTTTTATTTAGGGTTAGGGTTGAACTTAAACATGCCTGTCTGTACTCCTACCCCCATGCAGAAATATTGTCTTTAGTATTTCTGTGTTGCTGGGGGCCTTAAAATTAAAAAATAAAATTGTCCAATAGTCAAATACCTGAGTGACTTTTAAATGCATTTTCCTTCTAAAGTAGAAGAGATATTACTTTCAAATTGCTTAGGTTTGCTCATAATCTACCTGACTTTCTGTATGCAGCTATGCTACTGTCTACCTACTTTACTGTCTGATTAAATGACCCCACAAAAAGGTGTCAGGATGAAAGTGTCAAAAATGACACGAGTTAACAAACTGACCTATTGACTTGGTAATCTGTCTCCTTCACAGTTTAATAAATGTACAAACATGAACAACACACATTTATGTTGTTTTGGGTTATATTTTACAGCATTAGCAAATACTTTGAGTTTAAACCAAGAGAAACCATGAAACTAAACTATAAAACGTGTATAATCTTTATATGCATGTGGTGTATCATAGGGCTACAGAGGCACTGTTGACCTCTTAGTTCTTTTTTGTTGCCATCTTTAAAAATGGATTCTTGAAAAAATCTGAAACAAGCATTCATGGGTTATAGATGAGCATTTGAAGGTCTTGTGGTGAAATAACTGACTTGGTAAACCTGTTTCCTTCACAGTTTAATTCATAATTCTGGGGCACCACCACTATGTATACTTTAATCAGTCGACACCAAGTCACATTCTATCACGGAACACGTCATAAAACCAGTATCTGTTCTACCTATAAAGTCAGATTTTAAGAACATTGTGTCACATTCAGTTGTACCTGTAATTTAGCTATCCAGAAATTGCATGAAATACCTTTTTCTGTACCACTGGAAAAAAAAGATGGAAATTGTGGGTTTACCCAAGGACCCTGCTTGCCCTAATGATCAATGCAGGGTCCTTGGGTAAACCCACAATTTCCACCAACCTGAAAAAGGCAGATGCAGCAGAAGTGCAAGTTAAGTGCCTGGCCAACATGGCAGGCTTCTTGACTGTGTATATGGACAGCATATTGCAGTCGGCGCCCCCCACTGAACCGGTGGCTTAATTTCAGGCACGCTGCTCCAGATATCAGGCTTCCAAGGGCAAGCTTTTAGCTGGAGCCTGGCAAGCCTCCTGATAGCTCACAGGCAGCTTTAGCTGTCCCAAGTGAGGGTCCTGGATGAGGACAAGGCAGCACCAATATCCCCCGACCATACCTCACCGGCTGTGGAGGAGATATTGCAGAGCTACCACTAAGAACTTGAGGCGTCTCGACAGATAGCCTCAGTCTTCCTTTCCTGTGCTCCGGTTCAAAACAGAGCGAGACACTGGTACCCTCCCACGACACGCATGGTGACTCGGACGGTCTCGGTCCCCACTGCTCCGCATAATGACTTGAGGCACCACCTTCAGACTTCTGCGGCAACTAATAGCCGGGCCCACACACAACGACGGGAGGGCACCAGGTGTGGGATCCCGCCACAACAGCAATCTCAGAGGCAGTTTCAATGCTGCCCCAGGCAGCCCCCACAACACAATCACCTCCTTAAAGACCTTGGGAAAGGAAAACTAACAAATAAGATAATGAGGAATGTAGAGAAGTTTGTGTGCAAGTTGGACAGTGTATCAGAAGCAAGCAGCTGTGACGAGGCCTGTGTTAAACTGTTTTGAAATGCAAACCGCCAGAAGCACTGACCCCAACAACTGATGTCTTAAGATTTCATGTACAACAAAACGTTTACTAGGCATCAAAAACGTAGTATTAGACACAAAGATCAATGCTTTATCTCCCCTCATGCAAAAGTTATGAGAGTTTGAAGTTTTGCATGGCAGCCATTTTGTTTTTTGGCGATTTCAGGCCTAAAACACCAAAATACAGTGTGACAAACAAAATATCCGATTTCACCATACAAAAATCCTTTAGAAAAAGTGGGTTGCCAACTTTTCCTCAAAAATGCCTCCTCCATTCACATTTCCTGATTATTGGACTAGTCTATTAACTAAAGTTATCAGGTACATTTCTCTTACTACTGATAATAATAATAATAGAATTAATAATTATTTCTTTATTTATAAATAATTATTTTGGGAAAGTAATCGAGAGTAGTGTCCATTATTGCTTATAAAGACCCTGAGAATAACCATGTATTATGTCATTGCAATCACTCAGGTTAAACAATGTCTTGTAATTTGCCAAAATATCAATATTTTTCAGTAAAACTTTTTGTAATGTCCATCGGTCATAGAATAATATGTTTTTATCCATGTATCTCCAAGCTGATATTACACAGGCCATATTTTGGTACGCGTACCACATTCTGACAATGTACCACTTTCTAACACTACACCAGTTCCATGACAGATCCTCGGTTCGGACCAGATTCCAAATATCTCCTCAAATGCACATCATTGTTTTATCAGCTGTGGCAAGCACTGATTTTACTTACATTGACTAGATGTGGTCATCAATCAGGAAATGCAGACGAAGCACGCAGCCTGGTTTGAAAAATACATCTTAAAAAACACGAGTATTATTCTCAGGTTTAACAGTTCATTCTGAAATTCCAAAGATGCGCAAACTTATATACAGTCAGTTTTCATCAATGTGAACAATTTATTTACATGTTGTTTGACAGTAATACAACCTGTCGTCCTGCCCTGGATTGAAGGCGGCATGCTTTTTGTTGACATCGAATATACCAAGGGCACTTACTTAAAAAGCATTTTCAAAACTGATTTGCTGGTAGGATGTGACCAGCAAATCAGATGCTAATTAACACTAACTGGAAAAGAAGAGCACGCCTACTGCTTGTCTTTGACAGAAATACTGTAAATAGTAAGATAGGGCACTTTCGGTGCAGTTTGCTTGATAAACTTAAATGGTACATAAGGACCTTTTTATTTTATTGTGTTACAAGTTCCCATGTGCTGCTACAACTGTTTATGGAAGGTGTGTGTATTGTTTTATTTTTATCTTTTACATTTTGACCACATTTTTCTGTAACTGAGATGGATTTACCAGTGAGCAGGAGGATGATGGGAAATGTAGTTCTGAAAGGTCCATGCAAACACAAAAAAAGCCATCTTGAGGCAGGGAATGCAATTTAAGAGTTTAAAAAAGTGGTCAAAATGTAAAAATAAACAAATAAATAAATAAATACACACAATAAAATAAAAGCATCCTTATGTACTCTTTAAATAATGTGTATTAACTATGCGTGTTATAAATATGTAATTATTTAGCGATTATCCAGTATTTATATTGATGCATATAATTAGTAATGGAATCGATTGAAAAATCGATTTTCAATTTAATTGTAGCAGCCCTATCTCCACATTGTTTTTCTTAAACAGGGATTACCTCAAGATAGGAATATTCCACTAAACCACACTGGCTGAAAAACAAATCAAAATTGCTCTTGCTGTCCATTCTGTCTCCCGCTGTGGTATAGTTCTATTTTTTCAATCTCTGTAGTACATTTCCAAATGCTAAATCTGTCTCTTGCAGCTTTATTTTTACTGTGAACATATGTGGGATTCCTTCAAATGATTAATTCATGCTCCATTTACATCATTGACTTTCCTAGGATGATACCAATATAACTTAATGAATGAAATGTGGAAGTGCAGCTGATACAGTGGTTACCTAATAAGCCCTAATCACATTTACAACTCACTGCTCATTACTCCAGCAGAGAGGATTCACACATCTAATTCCAGTATCTGTGTACGTTAACCATGTCCACACAAAACCCAAGGAGGTGTATTGCTTACAAGGCACAGAACACAAGTTTGAGTAAAAGGTCTCAAAAGCACTTCCAAAACACTTTTTCAATGGTGTTATAAGTATGGGTTTAAAAGAGACAAGTGCTCACTACCAAACCAAGCTAAACATAATCCCACTGTTTTTTATGGGTATTCAAGGAAAGAGAGCTGGGGATAAATGTGATCAGTACATGATGAGTAAACAGGCAAACAGCTTGGTCGTCCAACTCTCTGCTCTCAGTTCAAATATGTAAGTCATTACAAATTAGTATTTAATAAAACAATATCACATTAATATTACTGCCACACTTAGCTTGAGAAAACAATGACCTTAGCTTTTCATTGCATTATGTTTAATAAAACAATAGACAGTTACAAAATAAAAAAATGATTTGGTTGAGTTATCCAATTGTAGCCACTTCTGTGGGCACTGCAAAATCAGACATAGTTTTAACATTCAAATACATAAACCCCTTTTATCAGGAGATTCAGGTATGACATTTTGAGGTGGAAAGCATCTGAAAGTATACATTCTCTGTAGGACTCCTGGGGCAGAAAATCAGGTGAAAAGTTGAGATTTCAGCTTTCTATTAAGGCTCATTTCTGCATGGGGCCGAAGAGTCTCCAGCAAAGGGTAATGAAATCTTCAAGTTGTCATTGGAGCATTGGCAAACTCCCTGGAGTTAACACTGGGTAGCCTTTTAGAAGGCAGCATGGCATTATGTGAAAAATAAAACTGAACTTAGCAGACCGAAAAACAGATGGTCACTAATCACCCCATGTGGCTAAAACACACAACAACAAACACAAGAGACGCCTCACCTTCCCCCTGTCTGTTCCTATCAAGATAGTGGGCAACTATTTAGGGTTATTGCATCCTAACCCTCTCTGCGCTTAGCTTTTGAAGTCCATGGTCGTGAAATCTTATGTGATACTGTTAGATAAGAAGTGTTTGGTTTGTAAAAAAATGTAGGCAAAAGTCCATCAAACCTTTAATGCTCCAGCAGAGAGACTCAATATCCCAAATTTACTGCTCACCATACAGACATGGTTTAACGCTGTGGAGATGAGTGTTCCCTTTAATGCTTTGCTTCTTTAATGTATATCACTTTTGCACTAGAAGTTACACAGTTCTTTATTTCAGCCACTTGTAATAAATCAAACTGAGGGTACAAGCAGGGACTTACACTTGGCTGTAACTTTGTACCTGCCTAGCTGTTGCGTTGTGGCCTTCTACAGCATCGAAACCAGCTGACACCAGGACCACATCTGGATTAAACTTAGTGGCAATGGACACAACAACAGCCCTGTGGGGAGATAATACAATGTTTTATTACTTGTGCAGAGAATACAGTACCCATTTTAGAAGCACAAATCTAAGTTCATTACCAATAGCTGACAAACGCCAAAGCATTTTTAAAAAAAAAATTAAACCCTTTACTGACATGTCACTGGTTTTCAGTTCTGTCAAATTTCTTTCCTTTTTTGTTGTTGCAATCATTTGGGCTGGAGCACTTTCAGCCCTTGTTATGTAATCTTCACAACATGAAAAGCTGATTTGTAAGAAAGTGAAAGATTAAAGGTTTTGCGATAGAGTCTTAAACTTGGAGAGCAAGTCAGAGTGGACCTGGACTGCATGCTGCAAATCCTGACAGTACAGTTATGCAACTGAAGTTTATCTGCATGTACCCATTATCTTGGTTTAAACAGACCAGTAAGTGACTTTTTACTATTTCAACACACATTGTGCCACACCAACAATGTTAGGCTGCTTTTGTAACTAACAGTCTATCAGTAAGAATGGATACCAATGTAGTGTGAAGAGCAAACTCACGCTAGTGTGGTCTGCACCAAGATTGCTGTAATTAGGCTTAGTACTGCTGTGTGAAGTGATCATTACAGTGAAGTACCATGATAATTACAACGTTTTTCCTGTTTTATACTACATTAACTCTCTAAGGGCAAGTCTTTGTGTAAACTGTATACAGTGTGGGAAAATACCACTGGACCTTTATCTTAGCAGGATACTAAAGAATGAGCCATCTTTTAGCTCAATTTATAAAGCATGTGCACATGATCTCTGTGATCTTTTTGATATTTATGTTTTAGGATTGCTTCCTGTCTTCTTGTCTCTAGATGTACAGATATTATTTGCTAACACAAGTATGCTTAATATAGGGAAAACATTTTCTATGATAACACAGGCATCTTCTAAAACTGTTCAAAATGCAGCAGAAATGTATTTACTATCTATGTTAAGTTTGATTGGAGCATGCCTTTTTGGAGTTGTAGGACTTAATTTAGCAGACGAATAGCACAACACCATTTTAAGATTTTTATTGGAAGATGAATTAAACAATGATTGAGCACTAAGTTTATCAGTTATAAAGTACATTAATAGCAACAAATATATATTATTTTTGGAGCTGTACAAATGTATATATTTTAACAACAAGTGTTTTATGTATTGAACCCTGTCATGTAAAATATATATTTAGAATGGATTTTTTTTTTCACAATGGCTCTACAGTGATGGATATTGCAGTCTTCAGGCTTAAACTTTGAATCCATATTTATATAACTATGGATGGCATTTCTAATTGTACTGCACAGCTTGTAAATACATTTTCCTCAAGGTTTCTCTTGTGTGAAGTTTCAGATTCCTAAACCTGATGCTGGCATAATGTGTAAACTGTAAAATCCACATGTTTCATCACAGCAGTTCCTTTCTCTCAGTGCAATGAAATAACAAAGGACTAATCTTTGAGGCTGTAAGTTAGCGTTAAATTTTGTGGGTAGCAATTCAATGCAAATAATTCAGATGCAAAACTCGGAGGCAGAACAAATCTCTAATTACACAAGCACACCAGCAAGAAGTAACTGTAAAATTATGAGGTATGAAACTGTGCCAAGACACAGAACCATGAAAATGGGCTCCTGTGAAAGAATGGAGTTAAGGCTGAATGGGACAGTCGAGTTTTCCTGGGGTTTGTAAAGGGTTTCTGGCTTGTGTTTGTTTCTCCTCTAAAAGCTTTAAAGACTGAACAAAAACAGAGAATACCCCATGGCACAGCAGCCTAACTAGAGAATATCCCATGGCACAGCAACCTAACTAGAGAATACCCCGAGGCACAGCAGCCTAACTAGAGAATACCCTGTGGCACAGCAGCCTAACTAGAGAATATCCTGTGGCACAGCAGCCTAACTAGAGAATATCCCATGGCACAACAGCCTAACTAGAGAATATCATGTGGCACAGCAGCCTAACTAAAGAATACCCTATGGCACAGCAGCATAACTAGAGAATACCCCATGGCACAGCAGCATATTTAGAGAATATCCTGTGGCACAGCAGCCTAACTACAGAATACCCCGTGGCACAGTAGCATAACTAGAGAATACCCCATGACACAGCAGCATAACTAGTGAATACCCTGTGGCACAGCAGGATATTTAGAGAATATCCTGTGGCACAGCAGCCTAACTAGAGAATATCCTGTGGCACAGCAGCCTAACTAGAGAATATCCCATGGCACAACAGCCTAACTAGAGAATATCATGTGGCACAGCAGCCTAACTAAAGAATACCCTATGGCACAGCAGCATAACTAGAGAATACCCCATGGCACAGCAGCATATTTAGAGAATATCCTGTGGCACAGCAGCCTAACTACAGAATACCCCGTGGCACAGTAGCATAACTAGAGAATACCCCATGACACAGCAGCATAACTAGTGAATACCCTGTGGCACAGCAGGATATTTAGAGAATATCCTGTGGCACAGCAGCATAACTACAGAATACCCCGTGGCATAGAACATAACTAGAGAATACCTTGTGGCACAGCAGCATAACTACAGAATACCCCTTGGCATAACAAAATAACTAGAGAATACCCCGTGGCACAGCAACATAACTAGAGAATACCCCGTGGCACAGCAGCATAACTAGAGAATACCCCATGGCACAGCAGCATAACTAGAGAATACCCTGTGGCACAACAGCATAACTACAGAATACCCCGTGGCATAGCAACATAACTAGAGAATACCCCGTGGCACAGCAGCATAACTAGAGAATACCCCATGGCACAGCAGCATAACTAGAGAATACCCCGTGGCACAGCAGCATAACTACAGAATACCCCGTGGCATAGCAACATAACTAGAGAATACCCCGTGGCACAGCAGCATAACTAGAGAATACCCCATGGCACAGCAGCATATTTAGAAAATATCCTGTGGCACAGCAGCCTAACTACAGAATACCCCGTGGCACAGCAGCATAACTAGAGAATACCCCGTGGCACAGCAGCATAACTAGTGAATACCTTGTGGCACAGCAGGATAGTTAGAGAATACCCTGTGGCACAGCAGCATAACTAGAGAATACCCCGTGGCACAGCAGCATAACTAGAGAATACCCCGTGGCACAGCAACATACCTAGAGAATACCCCGTGGCACAGCAGCATAACTAGAGAATACCCCGTGGCACAGCAACATAACTAGAGAATACCCCATGGCACAGCAGCATATTTAGAGAATATCCTGTGGCACAGCAGCATAATTAGGTGTTCATCATGGCTTTACTCACAACAGCACATAGCCTCCTATTTACAGCTTAATTTCAATTTACCATTTATTACTTTTTCAAAGCCATAATTAACATGTTACCCAAGTTTGGTCTCACTCATCTATACAATGAAAGACACCAAATTCCCAAAGGCTGATTGTTGAGTCTACCAAACTTCAACTAAATAATTAACAAATGTTCTCCAGTGTTTTAACCTAACACACAAAAGGAATAAAAACATTTTTATAAATTAGCACGGCAAAAAATTATGTTGTTGTTAGGGGCAGGTAACTTTTTTTTCTGAGAAAGCCCCATCTTGCCTTGGTCCTTGCACTTTTTGCTAAATAGTCCCTATTGTCTTCAGTTGTTCAGTCAATAGATCTACACCACTTACATTCACAGTATGGAATAAAGTCTTGTAACTGATGTCAATGCAAAGACTCATAGCCAACATATAGCCTTAAGTCTGCTAATGTTGGGAACAATGACTCAGTTTAATCTCTTAAGAGCATTAAAAACTTCACTGCCCAAATTAAGGTTTACCCCTAAAGCTACTAGATACGTGGGATCACCCCTGAAAACAGTTCATGCAGTGATTCTCACAGCAGGGGACAGATTGAAATCCAGCACCAGGTCAAGAGCCCTTGATTTCACCTCTGTTTGATGCTCATTGAGACCTAATATAAAAAGTACTCTTGGACTCAGATCAGTTCTTAAGCAGGCAGAATTCAAACACCACTGCAGTTGGTACTGATTAGCATTGAATTCGCCCCTCTGAACTGAGGAGATGAAAGGATATAGGGGTCTCTTCATAAAGGGTTAAAGCATGTTGAAATGATAAAACTGTAGTACATAATCGAATTTCGTCCATAGCCACCTATTTAACGACAATTGCTATTCATAAGAGATAATTTAGATGCGTCGTTAAGCCCCAACGATTTTCGTCCATGAAGGCATGTTTTCAACAAACTGAGATAAAGGTTATTGATTACCCTATTAGCATGAAGTTTTCACGGACCTGAGCGTCAACCTGCTATTCATAAGAGTGAACGACAGCAAAATTCTGTTGATAACTAGGAGTTATGCCTTCTACAGTCAAGTCTAAACTTATGACAGCCTTGGGACAATTTTTTTTTTAAATACCTATTTTATTACTACACTTGCTCTGTTATACAGTTTGACATACCTGTGATTAACAGTGCCTATTAAAAAAATACAAAGAATCGGTAGCTTTATATGAAGGAACATGTTTAATATAAATATATACGCGCACCACAAAACAATCAGTTTTGTGTATAGTGTGCAATACTGCGTAAAACTTTCACTGATTCATAAACAGAAACTCAACCCCGACTGATTCCCTGCTTTAAGCGGGGATTATTATTATTATTATTATTATTATTATTATTATTATTATTATTATTAGTCCTATTTAAATGCCTAAAAGGACATCGTCACCTCCAGCAGTCAATACAAAAACAAAATTCAAGTTAGCATCCTCATAAAAGTCCTATTTAAATACCTAATAGGCTACGTCACCTCTAGCCGTCATTTTTGACGACTGGAGAAAAAAATTCAAATTAGCATCCTCGGAAATGAGGATGCTAAATAGGTAGGCATTTAACTAATTTAACAGAAAAACCAGAAAAAGGACTGCAAATTAAATAAGAACGGTAAAAGGGGAGGTGGTACAGAGCACGCCCCCTAGAGCCCACTTAAAGTATTTATAGTTTTCAAAATTATTATTATTATTATTATTATTATTATTATTATTATTATTATTATTATTATTATTACAGTATTGTTCAAACATCTGCAGTGTTTTTTTTTTTTTTGTTTGTTTGTTGTATTTTTAATTTAATTTTTTTTTTTTTGGGGGGGGGGGGGGGGTCCTGCAGTTAAGAATGGAAATCGTATGTCTGCATATGGAAATGTGTTTACCAGTGTTGCCAAAAAAAAAAAACGAAAATACAAAGTATTTTTTTAAATTTATTTATTTAGTTAGTTTTTTGTTTCTAAATGATGACATGTCCTGAATTTTTGGCAGACTTGATAGGGGCATCGGAATCAGGTTTTGCAAACTGCCCGTGACTGGCAGCTTCAGACTCGGTGGATTCCGTTTTTGTTTTTTGTTTTTTTTTCCAACAGCTACGGACACCACCCGGGGAACATTAATAAAACTGATGATGTCATCAAAAGTAGGCAGTTTTTAGGTTTTGAACGACTGTATAGCCATCCATAAAGTGCTTTGCAACAGCCACCCGTATTCATAGCAAAATGGAAGACTTTAACTAGTTTTAAACGCAATTCGTTTTATTAGGGCAGTGGGCAAGAACTTTTATGAATAGGGCTGGATCTATACATGCATAATATGAAGCAGGCACTCATCTGAAAGAACCATAAAAACGACAATTACACAATACAACAGGAGGAGCTGAGATTTTAATAAACACTTCAATTAGGAATGACAGGAAAAAGAAAAAGGCTTGTGTCTTTTTGACTGATGAAGCTTGTGTTGTTTTTTCATACTGCTTATTTTCCTTAGTTATTGAAAGGGCACCTGTACTCAAAATAACTAAACTCTCTCTGTGCTCTGCATATCCAATGAGTCCTTCTTGTTGCACCGATTTTGGTTAACAAATTGCGTGTTTAGCAATGTTTTCAATTTCCTCGTCCACTTTCTGGGTCACATTGGAGCCATTCGGGCAGCAACGTGTCGTCAAGTCCTTGATTTCCCTGATAGGCCAAAAGTTGCACACGTGAGTTTGTGGTGAAAACCCATAGCGGAGTGCAAAACTTTCGGGTGCTTGAATAATAAGCCTAAACATAAAACGAAAAACGTTATTTTGTGTGCCAAAGCCTTGTTTAAAACAGGTGATCATAGCAAAAACAAAAAACAAACAAACAAAAAACAAAAAAATACATAATTTGAGAAGGGGGACGCTGAAAACCTTTCCATTCGGTTGAAATTCTCTTGTATGTGAGGACCACTTTGAACCTGAATGCTATGAAAGGAACACACAGGCAGAGCTTCTGGTGTATGAATGTAAGACAAGGCTCAAATCTAATGCAATGACAACAATGTTTGCCCACAAGAAGAAGAAAACATCACACAGCAAAGGGTTGGAAAGAAAATCATCAGACGCAAGCCATCCCCAGGACCAAGTTTGAGAACCTCTTGTTTAGCACAAAGAACTCTGGTATATCAGCGTATCTAACTCAATTGTATGTCAATGTATGTAACTTAATTGTATTTATTAGCAATAAGGATTAAACTATATCAAAGTGGACAAGATAAATGACGAGACCGAAGGCCAATGTCTCCAGAAGCCCGAGATGCTAGTATCGCAGACATTTTGTAGAAATTATAATTTCCTCTCTGCTGCAGTTTTTCCTGGCTGGAGTGATATTATTGCTCGTTAGTATCTGTTTTTCTGAAACAAGTAATTTTTGTAATTTTTTACAGATTACAATTACTGTATTTTTAGGTTGAAACTTAGGTTTCCTCCTCTCCCTTTCTCTTAGTTTCAGGATAATAAACCTTACAATCTTACTAGGTAGCCTACATAAGGCTGTAAACTCCAGGAGTTCTTATAGAATGTATAGGGTTGTAATAAGCTACTACTACTACTACTACTACTACTACTACTAATAATAATAATAATAATAATAATAATAATAATAATAATAATAATAATAATAATCTCGACCAGTTACACTGGAGTGCTTTGTTCTGTGCAGGCTATGTACCTTGAAGTACAAGTAGTGATTTTACATTAAATGTTAATGGTATAAAAAATTATTGACACAGACTAAAGTTATTGCAGCAGTGTTTCCATAAAAGACATTTACTACAAGTGCACCAAGTATGTGGACCCTTCTTGGTTCAGGTCTCTCGGATTAGACTGGTTGCAGACTCATCCTTGTTATCGTCATCTGAATGTTCTCTATCGCTGCCTGGTGAAGTTAAACTGGGTTAGTCCAACCTCAACGGTTCATATAAGTAACTGCCCCTCTCTTTGACTTTTTCGTCCATGATAATCGGATAAATGCCATCGCAAATAATTTTGAAATCAACGACCTGACATCATATCCTGTGTGCCATGTGAGAGACCCAATGCATAGAAGCTTAACGTTGTTTTAATGCTTTTATATAGTAAATTGGTCGAGCAGGGGCTTAAATTGTGTCACATGTTTTCTATTGAAATGATTATATATTCACAGCCACTGCCATTACCCTTGTGCTTCATAAAAAAAAAAAAAAAACATGTTCAAACTGGAAATTCTTTCACCAGTAATACAAAGAAAAGAAAATACAAAATATATTTTATAGCACTTGGGATCTTTTTTACCCATAATAAACCCATAATACACACAATGAACAACAAATAAGGGGATGGGTTTTTATTCATTTTTTGTGATATTTTGTTTCGCTTAGAATTACTATATAATATCGACCAGTGATTTCAAAAGAAAATCTGTTGTCTGATCTGAAAAATAGTTAAAACAAAGAGTGTCTTAATGGGAAAGAAGGACAAATACAGTAGACTCCCGTTAATTCATGTTTCAATAAGTTGTGTTTTGATAGTCTGTGTGGTTTAATACAGTACATTATCAAAATGCATTAGTGCTGAAATTATTGATCTATGCGGAAGCGGATATTCGCACGATTTATTTGTGCGGAAATCAGCGTATCTGTGCGGAAGTGGACGGTCATCATTGAATTTAATTCAACTGAGTACAGTCTAGTGCAATCCAATGGACACTAGGGTACTGTAGTTACTTAAACCAGTGACAAGAGAGCAGAAAGCAGACTTATTTCTCTTTTAGTCTGGCAGTCTGAATATGAAGAACAGTTACGACAATTAAAGACTTGGAGCAAGGTGACTGTTTTAGACCAGCGCTCTGACTCTGAACAATGCTGTACAGTATATATTTTGACCATTGTTGGGACTTTAAATTGTATTTGTTTTATTTTGTTTCCCAAACAGTAAACTCAGTTTCTGCTAATCTGTGTTTTTCACTAATTCAGGCTCAGATCGGTCCCAATCTGCACAGATTATCCGGGGTCTACTGTACTAGTATTCAGAAATGTAAAAAAAAAAAAAAAAAAACCTACAAAGAATCAATACAAATTAAAATGGTCGGTTATTGGCATACACTTTAAAAACTGACCTCAAAGAACCTGACACAAGACATTTCTGTATAATGTGGCAAAGTGACTGTTGAGTGAGAAAAGGTGCAGAGGTGATGCAGTGCAAGAATAATCACAGGCAGAACACTGTTATCTTGGAAAAAGAGTCTTTTTATTTTTAAATCCTGGTCTGGTGACCAAACAATAAGCTCCAACAATACACATCAATGTGCAACGCATGAGGTGGAAATGACAAGGGGTGCAGCCCAAACAATAAATATACATGCCCCACAATAATACTAGACCCGGTCACCAGTCTGGGAGCATGCAGTAGTGCTTGTGGTGGGTGATAACAGGTTATTATAGTGACTATGGTGAAGTGTTGTTCCTGCTTTGTGCTGGCCCAAAGTAACAGCTCCGGATACATGTTAGCCATATTGTGGTTCAGAAACAAAGACAATTACTAACAGAGATAAACAAACAAAACACTTTGCAGTTTTCACTGGGTCTCTGTGACAGAAATATGAGTTCTGGTGATGAATCTTCCTCCCAGACCTGTGAGGGCGCTAAAGAACGAGAGGAGAAGTATCTGGAAGGGCTGGCCTGACAGTTCGTTTCCGGGTCAGGGAAGTGGGTCAGCCTGGAAAGAAGCGAGACTCTGTTGTAAGACTGTATTGACTTGAAAGGTAAACGAGAGGCAGCTGCAAGTAATAAGGCAGCTGCAACTGTTTACCTAGATATCATGCGGGATTACATATAGGGGCCAGTGTAACGCTGAACTTTTTCTTCGTTTGGGTAAAACATTTGGAGAAAGAAGGCGCGAGAGTAGAACTTGCAGTGTTTTTGTGATATACGTGTTGTGTTTGTTTATTAACTGTCTGTGTTTGTTTCACTGTAGACAGTTAAAGCACTACTCCAGAGCTGTCGCAAAGGGTCAGCACTGTCCGGAACACCCCTGCACACCACCGTATCCGTATATTCACCATGCACCCTCACGTCTGCACTCACCCAGGACTGGTGACCGTGGGTTAATTTTTTGTTCGGGACTGTGCCCTGTTTTTGTTATCCCCGCGCTATACACATTATTGTGTATAGCCAGGGATTTATTATTTTACAGTCACCAGACCTGGATTATAAATAAAAGCACCTTTGCACTGGAAACTGTTGTCTGCCTGTCACTCCGGCATCGCATCACCGCTACACCTGTTCCCCTCCACTAGCCACTTTGCCACAGTCTCTCATGGTCTTTCTAGTCTCTTAATCAAAACCCAAGCGAAGGAGTAGATTGCGATTCTCCGGCCCCTTTTATGCTGTCATGCATGACCCCTTGGTAAACGAGTGCAGCTGTCTCTACAATCTGCAGCTGCTACGCCCTTTCCCTTCCGGGTCAGTACGTTCTTGCAACAGAATCTCGCCTTCTTCCAGAATGACTGACTTCCCAACCCTGGGAAAGACCTGTCAGGCCAGCCCATCCAAATGACTCTACTTTCGCTGCTTAGTGCACTCACAGGTTGGGAGGGTGATTTACAACCATGATTCATTGTATTTCTGTCACAGTGGCCTATGGCTACTTTTAAAGCCACTCATCCACTGAACAATTGAAAGTTGTTGAAAGACTCTTTTGCTTTCTCCTTTGCTTTCTATTCAACATAATCACAAAATACCTGACTTTCCTCTCTGATACCTGCAGTGCTAACAACATGAAATAGACTCCAGCCTTGCAACATATTTAAAAGAACAGATATATTATTTTTAGAAATGTGATAAATGTAAAAACAAGACCAGCTATTAAATGTAAACTCCATAAACAAATGTTCCTATTACAGGGAATCCTGATTCAACAGATTGTCTGGGTGGTCAGCAGGAGAATGATTTTACAATTCAATTGTGATTGCAAAATAATCAGTTTGCAATTGCATTGTGATCAGTGTTGGGGAAGTTACTTTTAAAATGAAATATGTTACAGTTACAAGTTACTACAGTAACTTATCACTATGAAACAAAATAACTAGTTACAGTTACAAATAATCCTTTCTCGGGCACAATTTACATTTTAGGATTTGTTTTTGTTTTTTTGGTTACATGTAATGCTGATACTGCAATCTTTTGGTTCTTTGGTTACATGTAATGCTGGTATTGCTTGCCATCTGATTGGTGCATACAGTATATACACTTGTAGAGTGATGCTGCCTTTATTGGCTGCAGGGGCTTGTTCTAGATATGTTCCTTCTATCTAACCATCACCTCTTGCTCTTGTATTACTCATTGAATACTGAATTCACACTACTTTAAATAATGTGAGACCATCACGTGTTAAAATTGAATTAAGTGAATGGCAATCTCACGGTTTCAATGCATGCTTTCAATTTATTTAGGTAGTGTTGATAGGGTATGATGCACCTGCTTTCTATCCTACTGTATAATAGAAACACATGTTACTCACCAAATGTACAGCACATATGCATTCACTACAATAAGAAAAGAAACAAAGTAACATATTTTGGAATTGAAGCTGAAACAATGAAATGTACACCAAACAAAAATCCAAGAAGTCTATAACTTTAAAATGTATCTCTGCATTTTTTAAAATTCTATAATATTTTGTAGCTGCCTTGAATAACTCAAAGTAAAACTGTTTTGGCTCCCTTGTTTGACCTTTACCCCTGGCCCAAAAAGAGCTGAATGGCGATAGAACATATAATGGCTCCTTTCCTGTGCAGTAAAGTCAGCAATAATAAAGGCTGGTAATTAAGGTAACCAGGGAGACCCAGCCCAGCAGGCCAGTGGTGTGGTGAACACTTTTAGAACTTCAAACAATATCAAAGTCATTGAGACTGGGCCCGGTGCAGCCCTGGTTTGAATTAAGACTCACTTCCACACGCACTCTTCAAATCCAAGCTAAAAAAAAAAAAAAAAAAGAACGGTAATGCCTTCTGGAATTCATTAGAGCCAATTATCTTATCTGTTTCATCTCAATCCTGACCCTGAGGTTGGCAGGCAGCTAGTCAAGAGAGTTGGCGGTTGTTTGAGAAAGCCTGCCACCAGCCAATGGCCCGAGGACCTGTTCATTAAAACTCTGTTGCCTCCTGCCTCTAGTGATTAAATATTTCTCATGCTTTTGTAAATAATTTTTCCATTCTTAGCCCTAGGCCTCAAAGGTCCAATATATGTGCAATTCATTTTGTTTGTCAGGGAACACTTCAAGAAATAAAGCTTACACTAGGGGCTTGCACTAGTTTTTGTATTATTATTTTTTGTGTACCTTGAACGTCATGTGAAATTACATCAGATCTGTAAAACGTAATAAAAAAGGTTTATGGCATTCATTCTGAATATGTATCTCATTTATATATAAGGAGGGGTAAAGATAAATGTGTACCTACATTAAAGCAAGACAGTAAGGCATTTATAAATCAAGTTTTTTCTATAATGCAGAGCATTCATTTTATTTGCCTAGAATGATAATGATAACTTAATACCAGCTTAAAGCATTATTGTTGTGGTGTACACAGAACTGCTTTTAAAATAACCACAGCAACACAACGCTACTGTATTACAAGTTCCTTGTTTATACCTAATGTATTTATTAATTAAAAATGACATGAAGCAAATCAATTTGAAGTCCGGGTTTCCAGTGGGGATGGTCAGCCTTGTAATCCACAAGGACAACATTGTTCTCAAGGTCCGAATCCAGGAACCCGACTTTACACCCAAAACATTTGTTTTGTTAGTTTAACAGAAGAAGGTAAAAACGCTGGTATGCATGTATAACCAAAGAGTCACTTTACAAAAAACAACAACAACAACAACAAAGTAAACATGCTTGGTATTTCATTAACATGTAGTTTTGTAGCATCTTTTATGGGATCGTTTGTTTGATTTACAACTGCTTCTTTTGCCAAATTATTCAGTCAAAACTACAGCCTTATTCACTTGAAAGTGTTGCACATATTAAGGTGTGACAGGACGGTTTTGTTGTGACATCCCTAGACCAGAAAGTTGACAGAGACAGGCACAGGCACTGCGGGTGAAAACACTTGTTCAGGTATTCTTTTCAACAAAAATAAACCGAACAGTTTTAAAAGAACACAGCTCAGCAAGCCAAAATAAAAAGGTTTAACAAAACAAACTCAAACACACGAAATATTTCCTCTAAAGCAATTGTTTACTTATTTTTATTTCTTTCTCTTTCATTCTCCTGTTCTCATAAGAACATAAGAACATAAGAAAGTTTACAAACGAGAGCAGGCCATTCGGCCCATCTTGCTCGTTTGGTTGTTAGTAGCTTATTGATCCCAAAATCTCATCAAGCAGCTTCTTGAAGGATCCCAGGGTGTCAGCTTCAACAACATTACTGGGGAGTTGATTCCAGACCCTCACAATTCTCTGTGTAAAAAAGTGTCTCCTATTTTCTGTTCTGAATGCCCCTTTTTCTAAACTCCATTTGTGACCCCTGGTCCTTGTTTCTTTTTTCAGGCTGAAAAAGTTACTTGGGTCGACACTGTCAATACCTTTTAGAATTTTGAATGCTTGAATTAGGTCGCCACATAGTCTTCTTTGTTCAAGACTGAACAGATTCAATTCTTTTAGCCTGTCTGCATATGACATGCCTTTTAAGCCCGGAATAATTCTGGTCGCTCTTCTTTGCACTCTTTCTAGAGCAGCAATATCTTTTTTATAGCGAGGTGACCAGAACTGAACACAATATTCAAGATGAGGTCTTACTAGTGCATTGTACAGTTTTAACATTACTTCCCTTGATTCCCTTGACATTACTTCCCTTGATTCTCATTCCTCCTTCTTGAACACCCAACCTGACCAGCAAAAGCTGTGGGTTTTTATGCACGTGACCAATAGATTAAACAATCCGGAGATGGTCACATTCTATACATGGACGACAGCCAATTTTTCAATAATCACCTGCTGCCAACCACTCATTTTCACAAGCTCTCTGGCAGAAACAAGCTGCTAACAATCGCCCCTGCAAGACCACATTTAACTGTACAATAATTCACCCTAAAGCAATGCATTCATTTACATGCAAGGCTCTCTTCTGCCATGCCATGTAACGTTAGTTGTTTTATGTTATTGCTTTTTGTACACTTTCTTTCTGCAGCTGTTGATTTTAAAAAGATTGACAAGATAAAACACAATTTTTTTTTTTTTGTCAAAATATTTATTTTCTTGAAAGCTTTCATACTGTTACTGAAAACTTTATAAATTAGCCACTTCTTGCAATACATGCAGGATGGTATAACATTATGGTTCCACTAACAAATTTATCCCAGGTGGATTGTTACTTAAACTGGTCTATCATCATATATTTATAAATAATTTATTTTAGGAGAAACAATTTTATAAAGCACTGATATCCTCATAGTACAACAGGTTACCCTAGAGGTAACAATAGTTTTCCTGAGGGGCATTTAATTGTCCAGTATGAGCTGAGTCTGCAGTACATATTTAATATATTAATCAGTCAAGAAAACAAGTGAGGCAAGGTTGGATAGTAAATATGACTATATATTTTGTTTAAATATAGCTGATACAGCATAAGTAAATAAATAACAGAAAATGTTTTTGAAGTTCATACCACATAATTATCAAAGGTTTTTTTTGGCGTACAGCTCTCCGCCTGGCTTGCTGACTGTTGCATACAGTAATCCAGTTTATATCGTCAAGTTGAATTTGTTTGAATTTCAGAAAACAGTGGTGGTTTAATCAGCATTTTATTGTTTGGAGCATCTTTCTTTTGTGTAAGTTTTGTAATTCATTTTCTGTTATGTCACTGAAATGCTATTCAGCAGTTTCTTCAGTTTCTTCTATACAATGGACAACTATATGTGTGTGTGTGTGTGTGTGTGTGTGTGTGTGTGTGTGTGTGTGTGTGTGTAAGCAGTAAAACCTGACACAGACGGCATTATCAGGCATTATGGACTGTTTGGGTAATGGTGCCAGAGATTAAGTTGTTGTCTCTGAGCTTTTCTATAGAAAACTGTGTTTTTAAAATACATATTTGCCATTATGTTACCAATTTTATTAAGAGGTTTAGTTTTCTAATAGCGGACAACATGAAGAAGGCAGTATTTATAACATAAATATTTCATTCTGCTGAGTTTTGTGTTTGTTTTTCTTTTACCTGTGCTTGGTTTGCAGTGCTTCTGGGGATGCTCAGCCAGACTGGCAAAACAATGTCTCAGTCAATTTGTATGACTTACACTTCATTCATATTTACCTAAGTCACACAATCCAAAACAAACGTACAAACCTGAAAGCCGTGAGGTATTCTACATCTCCCATGGGTGGGGTTCCAAGCCACCTGTCCAAGTAATATTTACATCGTAACCTTCACTAGGGTGACTTCCACACTGTAAAACCTGGAAACACCAGAGCAGAAATAACAGCAAATCGTTATGCTTCTGGCAATGATCATCCTGGCTTGACAAGCGCAGTTCTGGGTCCTGCGCTTGTTCTGCACTGGAGGGAGGTGCAAGGGTCCCACTGAGCAATTTCTAGAAGCAGGCGCAATTTAATTGCACCACTGACGGACTGAGAAAATAAGAGGTAATCGTGCAATGCACTTGGAATAGAACAGTTTGGAGAAGGGGGCTGTCTGATCATGAAACTTACCTCGCCTGGAGCGCCACTGCCTGGGAAGAAGTTCTCTTCATCACAGTGATGGAGAGACATGTACAGGACACTGGGGTCACTAAAAATAAGGCCTGTTGTGTTCCATTTGTGTGGTGGACATCCTGAGGGCAAAAGAAAACAAATGACAAATATAACATTTAGCTTAATCCAAAGGTTCCTTCTGCCTTTGCTTTTCTCCCCCTCCCCCTCTCTCCCTCATACCATCACACACACACACACACACACACACACACACACACACACACACATAGACAGACCATCCCCTTCTCCCGACACTTCCTGAATGATTTTTGGGCAAATTACTCCTAAATGTGCTCATTTTTTAAACTGGCTTCTAAAAACCAGGAAACCAAAACATGCCCTGGAGACCCCAGATGAGCAGTCATTGAGAAATCCCAGTCCTCTCTTCCACAATTAGATATTTATACACCAGCTCTTTGTACTGCGGGTTTTAGTGATAGAATCTAGCAGCCTTCTTTTATGGAGGAATTTTATGACTTATTAACTGTAAACAGTTCATAACCCCTCCAGCTCAATTAACTTGGCTTTCTTTGTCCCTGATGAAATGCAAATGTTTGAATTGCACAACAAAAAAATAACAATAAAAATACAGAGCCATGGGTTTCGAAATGTATACAGTTAATAATCAACAAGGCAGAATTCAAAGTTTCTGCATAAACAGGACCCGAAAAAGACCCGTTAGCAGTTGAGCTCAGTAAGCCGCTGTGTTAGGAGAGGGCTCAGTTAGCTGTGTGTCAGGATTCCCACTTGTTATGCAAGCAGACAACAGAGTACATGCTCAGATGATTTGTATTTTTTTAATGCAATGTTGAACAAGAGTTGCTTCCTACTGTTTATGAGAGATAAGTAGGTACAATGTTTTAGGCACAATTCTTTACCAGTTGAGATTCATGTGGTCTAAAATCGATTCTAAGCACCTGTTTAATTGTTTACCTGTGTATATGTTTTATGTGTTTAGTTTCTTCTTTGAATGCTTTTGTTTGAGTGATCATGCACTATTTCCTATGTATGTTCTGAAATGGTCACTATAAAGGACTATACTAAATACACCATATATCTTTTTCATTTGTGTGTATTTATTTTTGACTCCAAAAAAACATATTAATCCCTTTTTTTACCAGCATCATGAAACTGCTGTGTCGGCAATAAATCAGCATATTAGCACATAAAATCCTGCCCAATGTTAAGCCTGCAGAGATATCCAATTTCTTGCATCCATCTCTTCACTAATGATATGTGTCAAATTTAAAACACGTACCATTTCCTTTCGTTGTAGCAGGAAATACCTGAATTCTATTCATTGATTTTTCTTTTTCATCATGTAGACATTTTTTCAGATACAATCACAGACAGAAGTATTGGCACCCTACATTTAATATAAGATCATTGAAGAAAACATTAGCCACTAATTAATATGAGAAAGACCAAAATACACAATTTCTGATATTTTAACAAACAAGCTTTATTCAAAAAAAGCACTTTAGCAATTTCAAATATTTGTTCATAACAAACTACAACAAACTACAACAAAGGAAATAGTTACAGAACTGTATCTGAATGCTCCTTTGAGTAGTCACAAATGGAGATTAGACAAAGGGGCATTCAGAACAGACAATAGGAGGCACTTTTTTACACAGAGAATCGTGAGGGTCTAGAATCAACTCCCCAGTAATATTGTTGAAGCTGACACCCTGGGATCCTTGAAGAAGCTGCTTGATGAGATTTTGGGATCAATAAGCTACTAACAACCAAACGAGCAAGATGGGCCAAATGGCCTCCTCTCATTTGTAAACTTTCTTATGTTCTTATCAAAGAAATATGGAATGCCAAAATACACAAAGTAATAATCAAGAAGTACCACAGAACAAATTCAACTGAAATGTTTGAAACAAGTGGACATCCAAAGAAAATGACTGGTACAGCAGGTAGGAGAATAATCTGTGCAGCTACGAAAAAAAAAAAAAAAAAAACGATTAACAACCAGGGACTTAAAGAAAGATTTAGAAACAGCAAGTATAATAGTGTATGAAAGAAGTGTTCAAAGGACTCCAAACACAGAAGACGTGAAAGCACATAGATGTCACTGCAAACCAGCATTTGGCTATCAACTCTGGAAAGTTTGAAGAAGATGAAGTTTCTGGAATGGCCTTCATAATCACCAGATCTCACCCCAATAGAAATGCTTTTGACTGATCTGAAAAAAAAAAGCTGTAGCCAAGCATTGTGTAGCCAATGTCTGAGCTGAAGGAACTACAGGCCCAGATTTCACCAAAAAGATGTAAGATATACTGGTTAACAATGATATAATGATAAATGTCTGAAAGCTGTAATAAAAGCTAAAAAAGGACACACTGAATACTAAAGCTAGGGGTGCCGATACTTTTGTCATGAACAAACACTTTGTTACAACAAAACAATTTAATAACGATACCAATCAGAGGGTATTACCTTCATTGCTCACCTTCTTTGTATAATACAGCCAGTGCTTACAGTTCTTGATTCCACAAGGTAGTGCCCTCTAACCATAGCTTTATTGCTTATTAAATAACAAAAATAATAATTTGGTCATTAATTCAAGGGGTTTGATGCAAAAAGTACTGTGAAGAAGGTACTAGCCAAAACATTTGCCTACTTACATAGTTTCTTGTAAGTTTTACCATAGTGCACTGTAGAAGGCAGAAACAAAAACATTTGCCTCCTTGACTTTGTTTTGAATAAGTTTTAACTTAAAAGTTTGATTGTTTAGAAGTTATGGATGCTTTGACTGACTATAATGGCATCACTCAAAACACCTTCATTGTATTACTGGCTTATAACACTCTCAAAGCCTGCCTTATATTACTTTTACTGTTTTTAAACATACCTTATACAAGTCCATTTGTTTTTATTAAACTCTAATATTGAAATATTCAGACCCAAGAGCCATATCACATTAAAAGTGAAGAAACATGAAGCCTTATTTTATCGCTATGGAATGCCTCATCAAAGATTGTATTGTGCAGGGACCTAAAGTCTGCTTCTCTTATGTCATACATATTTTTGCCAAGGGTTTGTCAAAGCTCCACCCCACAATACAGCAGTTGGACCATGAGCGAGCCTTTTGAACATGCAAGGGTTGTCCTGCAAATGTTTTCTTTTCCTTAAGCACATTATATGCTTTGACACATCTGAAATAACCCTTTTCCTTATTTAATGAATTACCTGTTCCACATACTATTTTAAATAATAAGAGCTGAGAATTCTTGTATTTGTTTTTGTAGCTGTTACAGCTTGTGCAGGATGCAATTCAATTATAATATTTATTAGACCATTGTGCGTTATTTGAGAAATTATATCACACTATAGTCACTAAATCTTTTAGCACTTGCCGACGAAAATAAATAATTGACTCCAGATGTAACTGATTAGTGTTTGATGCCAGTGTTCATTTCCTGTCTATGCTTTATCTGACAAACCCTTACACCTCCTAGGGAACCACTGGCCAAATAAAAATAGGGTTAATAAATCACTATGCAAGTTTCTTCAGCTGTTAACATAAAAATGTCTTAACTGTGTGCAAGTAGTCATTTGGTACAAGATGCCCAGCCTATTATCTTGACAACTTTAATTAACTTCTCATGCCTAAAGTTAAAGTTTGGGCATCATTTTTCCATCACCTTCTTAGGACATCATTTCTATGATTGAGTGGTGTGGTGTGGGAGTTTTAATAAACTTACTTTGTAATAAACATTTTTTTATACCCCCTAAATGTGGTATCTTATTGCCACTACTGTTCTGAACTATTTTGTCTTGACTAGAATCAAATGTTATTCATGGCTCATAAAAGTAACAAAAAGAAGAGTTATATTGACACAATGCTATCTCAATATGTGTCAGATTTAAACAAGGGAACTGAACACTGTTTCTGCAAAACACACTGATATTTACAGTGAAGCAACGCAACTATATTATTCATCAACACAATTTGTATGCATTCCAGTTGTGGCATCCATGAAGCATACGTACCCAGTCCACGATTAATATCTTGCTCATATTTAGTGCTTGCCTTAAGTACTTGACAGTAATTGCAACAGAATTAAAAAAGCAGATTCCCCTATGGAATAAAGAACAGCAACAGAAGTAAATAATTTGTTAAGGAAAATGGTCAGAAATAACAATCTGGATCATATTTTTTAAATGCTATATGATCACTGAGACCATAAATATTTTTTCTGGGAGTACCCTTTGAAGCCTTTCCCTGTCATCTGCTAATAATTACAGTGCTTTGGAGGTGTTCACTGTGCAGGTGATAGCTCATAAAGCTGGTTCTCTAAGATGAGCAGCATTCCCTCACACTTACATGGCTGCTGATTCTTCAGCACGATGACCCGGGGGCAGCAAATCCATTCTGTAAAAGGGAAAAGACATTTCAATTACAGGACCACTTCAAACGCAATTCACAAGCCACTTTGCTGATTTGATACAATAAATTTCATTTTAAAAAGTCAAGTCATGCTTAATCATTCACAGGCATTGTAAATCATTATGAATATCATTGCTAGCATTTATATCTTAGCTGTTTCTTCACGTTAGAAATATATTAAAAAAAATACAAACCACTGTGCAGAAAGAAATGTAATTAAATTGTCAAAAAAATATATATTATTGTCATTATGTGTGTAGCAATTCTTCAAGAGTAATATAGACAATGAAGCTTATTTCTGGTGATTTTAAAGTGATATTTTTGTGCTTATGATACCTACCTAGTGCTGTATTTGAAAGCATTGGTAAATACTATCTGCATTACAGACAGCTACTTGGTTATTTGTTTATTTATTCATATGCTTGTTTGTTCCTTTTAATCCCTCAACTTTTCACAAATTGTACTTTTTCTGTACTCTCCTGTAAACCTTTTAACCTGTCCAAAAAGATATATTGTCTCTACCAATTAAATTATTTTTAAAACTGCTTCACTTTTCTAAGCTAACAACAGACATAATAACACTGGGGGAAGAAAATAGTGCCACTGTTTAACTTTTATTTTGTGTTTAGAAATTTGAATTTAAGAAAAAAAGGATGGAACAACATGGCATAGAGAATAATCAGAACTACACTTTTCAAGTCTAATTCTGTGGGCCGTTAAATTTTAAAATCAACAATGCCTGTGCTCTTTCCTAACCCTACAGGCCCCCTTTCTCCTTCACTCTGCTCTCTTTGTCTGCGCTTCCTGTAGCTTTCCCACACACAACGAAGGCAGACCTCACCTTCAGCTCTCAGGAGGCTACTTTGGAAGCCAGTTCGATGACACAGCCAACGGCCATGCGTGCAGTGCTGGACGAGTGGAGCTCATTCCAAATGGTGTCACTGTCCACCTGAGAAAACAGTCGGCAGAAGAAAAAGAAAGAAAGAAAAAGACAAACAAATCTGTGAGGGAGGGCTGGCAGGATGACAGCCAATGTACAATAACATTAGTCTTCCATCTTGGCCCAGCTGAGAGAACCTTCTGGACGTAGCTTTGCTTATACTTAAATTTTTTTTTTTTTTTTTTTTTTTTTTACACAGAACCACTCCAATGGAAACACATTCCTGCCATGCCTCACTGCCAGTCCCTGTTTAGATTTCTCATTACAAACAACATTACACGCATGGGCCGGATCTGGCCTAGTTACAGGCTTGTTAGACGCTAGGCCACAGTAGTAGATTTGATATGGGCTGGGGACCTAAGCTTACAGCTAGGGTCTGTCAAGTGCCAGAAAATAAAAAAATTGTATCTCAGACCCTGCTAAGAAAATAAAGTCAGCATACTACGAGGAGTGGGTACTCAAATACCGACTGTGCTGTACAGTGTATACAGTACCAAATTATCCAAAACGTCACGTTTTATTACTGATTCATTTAACCAGATGGTTTGTCCAGTGTTTCTAACTTTATTATAAGTTTAGATTTTAAATGAAATCTATTTAATTATTTAAACTATAGTATAGGAAATAAAAGTAGGAGCCAAATTAAAGATCTACAACAACACTTCAGAACAGGAGGTGGTTATTGCAATTTTTTGAGAGAGAAGAACTTGAAAACTGCTGTTTCTTGTTTTTCCTTTGTTTCAAGTTACTGACATGTTTAAGTTATTATTGCCAACTGTCAGCCTTGAAGATAGCTGACAATAACCACAGCTAGTTGGCTTTCTGACAAGGAAATGAAATCCCAGCAGTCAATCTCAATTATTCTTTCTTGAATAATTATTACTTAACATTCTTCATCTACTGCAAGTGGCGTGCAATTGATTTTCTCCAGATATGGCAGTATCTGGTCAATGGTGTCATTTGATTCTAACTCTTGGCAAACTCTACAATAGTCTTCCTTGTTTCTCCAGGAACAAACTAAAAAGATATTAATCCCCTAGATTCACAAAGAGGCTGAGAATGTCGTACTGTATTAATCATCCAAGGTGTATTAGAAGTCAATTTAACCAAGGGAGATTCAATTGAAAAGCATTTTTAATAATAAAGCAGACAGCTCATGGGAATACAATGAAATAGCCACTGGGAAACTTGTATTTATGTTTGGTAATCAAACTAAAACCAAATATGTCTCTATTAATACCTGTACTCATAATGGTACAAACTGCAATATAACTACACTCCTAAGTGTTAGTGTAGAATTAGTGATGGTGAAGGTATAGTGGGAGGCTGTGTTGTGTTTATTGTTTTTGTATTGTTGTAAATACAATGTGTATAAGCACTTAAACTGCAGCTTTGTGACCTCTGAGTCTCATTGTCAATGCTACCTGACCTCACTCAGATACCTGTAATTAAAAAGCAAATACATTATAACTAATTACAGTGCAATTAAAATGTGTCATTATAGACTTAGTACAGACTATAGTAACATATTCAACTAATGAAACCAAATATTATGGAAAGCTAAATTTGAAGCCTTTCTGCCTCCCACAGAAGTTTATTTTCTTGTTCCTCATACTGTGCTAGAATATGTATAAATCTGCTCTATTCAAAAGAGATGATTTATTATAATCGCTGCACTGAGGGGTGCTGTATGGAAAACAGATATTTTTTTTATTTTTTATATCTTCTGCAGCAGCATTGTCCTCTTTGCTCTGCTGCCTGACAACCTGAGTTGATCCAAGCTCTCTTGACTGTCGGGATTGAACGCTGACATTTGGCAGCTTTGATTAATGAGATCATCTTATATGAACCAGGGAATCACCTATAAACACTAATAGACTTCTTGTGGCAGGCTGCCAAGTATTAGAGTAATCCCAGTGCAAGCAGCAGAACTAAGGTTGAGCCAGTAATACACAATCCTGCTGGTGTTCTCTAAGCACAGGGGCCAGCAGTTAGAAACGATGAATCCTCATCTCAGTTGCAAATAAGGGGCTCAAGCCAGCTAGTCCATTAGCAGGTGGTTCATTCATCTTGCTTGTTTCTGTGCATTGGTACATTCTCTTCTATTAAGAAACCTGGTTCACAAGCGTAAAATTAGGGTTAACTGACTCCTGTGATTTATACAGCTTTACATTTAATGCACATAGAACTGTGTGAAGGCAATTGTAGAATGACTTTTGATATAGATCTATTTACAAAGTCCACAGCAATACTACATTACCATGAATTTAAGCAACACATAATATATATAAAAAAAATTGTTTGGTCTTGTGATGCAGATATAAGTGGGTAAGAGTTGTTGTGTAACAAGATTGGAAAGCAGACGGATCTCTGTGACTTCACAAGCGAACATGCAACCATATCGCCCCTCAATCCCAGGGCAGTGCTAAATGTCCAACACAATGGTCTTGGGTGTTCCTAGCAACATTTTCAGAAAAGCACCACTAGAAAAGACAAGAATGGTCGAACCAGCAGATATGTGCAACTCACTGTGATGAGCAACACAAGTGCTACAATGGACAAGATAAACATATTTCCACGGGAACAATGCATCAGGAGCTAAGCATTGTGGGTTCTGTAACAAATCAATCGAACTGTTTACCCAGTGAGTGTATATCCCCCATGTACACACCTGCAAATGAGTGTATGAGAACAACAGCAAAATGTGGATATCATAGGGAATCAGAACATGTTATGTAAAATACTTCACTGAGTTTCCCCCAACCAAAACAATAACCATGCCAAATTTGAATTGTAATGACATTTCAAAAAGCACCACACAAAGATAACTGTTTCTGATTTAAAAGCTGCACACAAACACTGTAGTGGGTGTTGTAAATAATTATTTTAATGACATTGGAACTCAATAGAATCTGAAAATTTTAACAACTATGTTGCTGTAAATTCAAAAATCATGGAAATATGTATTCATGTCTTCAGTACTTGTTTGGAATGTTTTATAGAATGTTTATATATTTCCCCTGCAGTTGGCAGGCTGGCACATTTTATCTATTAGTTATATTACAGGACAATGTTGGAGGGTTTGCCTGCACTGCCTGCAGCAGGATGGGTAAAGACTGAAAAAAATCTACCCAGAATTAAATCTTTTTAATTCCTTTAACGTGGGTCAGGATCCTTAACCATTTTACAGTTTAGAGTCCTACAGTTGGAACGTTGTTATGACGAGTCTGCGGCAATCAATGGGTACAGATGAAAATAAAAACTAATGTTTCTAAGTTATATCATTCAAACGGATTTCCTTTAAAAAAAGTACTTGAGTCAGAACGTCCTATTATACCTGCCCAGTTGGCGGCGGTGGTCATTATCTACAAATA
The DNA here is from genome assembly GCF_017654505.1 of Polyodon spathula. Taxonomy (NCBI): domain Eukaryota; kingdom Metazoa; phylum Chordata; class Actinopteri; order Acipenseriformes; family Polyodontidae; genus Polyodon; species Polyodon spathula. Next base: position 88,922,297 of record NC_054536.1, on the reverse strand, counting down.
AAAACTCGAATAACGTGGGGCCGGGTCACACTGGGTGGGAAAAGGGTATTACCCAGACTCCGGTTATTCCCAAAACTTTTGCTGATTTGCAGAAGTTTTGTTTAGAAGTTAAATCTACTATTTTCGTTCAAAGAGACGACGACGAGTCTGCTAGGCACCCCCCCCCCCCCCCCACCCCCCCCCCCCCACAGGCGGACCATGAAACTTATATAAAATCATATCCTGTTTGCAGAAATCATATTCCCTCAGCTACTCAGTTAATCCAGACCCAGAAACCCTTGCACAGCTAGGAAGCCCATTTCTCATCTAAACCAATGTCATCAGGCCCTTTTATGCTTTTATGACCCTGTCAAAAAATAATATTGACTGCCAATAGTGATGTGATTCAAACTCCCTCCTCTGAGCCATAAAGAAAGAAGCAAGCAATCTGTTATCAATTTTACTAAGCGTGTCCAGGGAATTGCTAGCTCTTTCTGTTCCAAGAAATAAACGACAGCAAACGCAGCCAAAGCTTTTGAAGCCGTGGTGCTGATGACGACATTGTCATAAAAGTCTGCTCTTCTCTGCTGTTGTGGTTTCCTGGCCTATCGAAAGAGAAAAATTATTTCAAGATTTGTGTTTCTTTTTTCTACACAGCAGGGTCAAATGAACAGGAAAGTAGTTACTATATTTAGTACAAAGATTTCTATGGGTCTGATCTCTATGTTTCAACAATAGTTTTCTGCCTACAATCAGCTTTTCATTAGAAAAAGCTAGTCTCAACAGTAATATTGCATTTCAAAATTATAAAATGAATCCTTTTTAAAGACGTACTTACCCAGATTCCTCCACAAGGTAGCAATGCCAAATGTTTCTGGGCTGAAGAACCTACGAGAAAGATATATGCACTTTTTGTCAGATATCGGGAGTGAAGCTTAAACATGCATTTGTTTTCTGAAGTACTGGTTACTACATCTGATGAATAACTGACACTAGCTGATGCTGTACATTTTATGCTCATAATAAAAAAATAAAATAAAATAAATAATAAAATAGTCTTGCAGCTGTACAGTATAAACTACTGTAGCAATCACTCGTTCTCTGTGTAGGAGAATGGAAAATATCAAAAGAGAAATTCCATAAATATACTGTGTGTGTGTGTGTGTGTGTGTGTGTGTGTGTTTATTTTTTTTATTTTTTTTTGAGAATGGTAGGATTTATTTTTAAAGGAGACATTGGCAGTTTCTTGTTTATTGTTTGTATGAAATACTGCAGTTCTATCTGCACCACAAGATGGGGTGTTAAGGTATTCATTACATGCAGGTTAATAAATTCCAATTTCTTATCCATTTAAAAGCCACTATGCTACTGTACCAACACTATGCTTACCTGTCAACCTTATCAATTGTAACAGCTAATGTGTTTGGAATAAGAGGTTCACCATACGTGACTAGTAACAGCTGCAATATGCTGTTCTATTAGAACGACATCCTATACAGACCCAGTAGTGTCTTGGTGTCTAAAGTCTGCCTGTTCAGGGGGTTGGTGCCATACAACAATGAATGATGATTTGAATGAACCAGCTAATTTCTTCTAGGCTGGCTTTTCAACCCTTGATTTGCTGATAGAAAAGCAAAGAAGAGGTAATATAAAAAATAAAAAAAACTACAAAATGATATTGCAAAAGTCTACCGGAAGCCATAATAATAGTACAGTATTTCATGTTAGATTTCGAAATGTCACATTTTTCAATTTTGGTCATTTTTTTGTTTAGTATATGGAAAACTACATAGCAGTATGCAATCCAATGTTAATGTAACATTATTCAGCAGGTTTAATTCGAATTTATGAAGTAAAATTATTTAATTCTAAAGGGTGATACAAAACTTTTGGCCATTGCTGTATATTAGAGTGTCAGTGACAGGCAAATATCGTTTAACATTTGCAGACAGGTGCTTTAGATATTGGTACTGGTCAAGGATGGATTTGATATTTTAAACTGTGATACTACATTGATTACAATATGAGGCATAAATATGATTCTGAAGCCGGAAAGGCATTGCTACATGAACTCTATAGCTACCATTTATAAGTAATTTGTTAACAATTATATTCAGGAAATGTCTTTGTGTGTAAAGTAAAATAAAATAAATTTAATTTAAGTTATATATTCTAGTTTAATAACAACATTCATATTTTATTGTACATAAGTGCTATTCAAATTCTGTGTTTTTTTTTTTTTTGACGACATTACATTTAATTACAATGTCGTAATGTATTTACAATTTCCACTTGAACGGTAGACTTGTTTTCTTTTTTTTTTTTTTTTTTTTTACAAACTTGAACAACACCGCCGATATTTTAAATAACACAAACATATTGAAAAGATGTTTTTTGTAAGCTCCAGCACAGATCCAACAGGTACTCCTACAGTTGACAGATTAAACCTCAGTCATAGTTTGGCAGAGAAAATCACCAAAGAACCAAGACTGCATTCTAATTGGCTTCAGTCGTAACATAGTGTGCTTTGGCTTAGGCCATACTCAAGCTAAGACCAGGTCTGTACAGGTGTCAGTAAACACACTCACATATTAAAACATAGGAAAACCTGACAAGCTGCAACTAAAATGCCTTAGCTGGAAATTGTGAAGACTCTGTGCTCTTCTTTCTGTTTTCTTCATGAGTGCTACATTTTTCTAATGGACTTTATCATTTTTAGCAGGCTTACATCATGTAGGGCAAGTGGCTTCGCACTCCAGCCCTCAGGCACCTCAAACTGTCCAGGTTTTGGTTTCAACTGGAACCTAAATATTTATTTTAATATCTACACTGCTTTCCAGTGCATATAAAACATCACTCACAGCTGCTAAAACTTAGGTCTGTGGTACTTATCATGTGATGATAAAGACATAATATAGATAGAGAGATTTTAAAAGGTTATCAATAAAAAACTGAGAAAAGACTAATGTTTTATCAATGAATTTGAAAAAATTCTGATGAGACTTTTTAGTTAGTTGGACGAATTTTCTGCATATACTGCAATATAAATAAGTATTGTGGACACAGTTTTTATTCTGTACGATGCATAGTACAGCATAAGTATTAAGGGTGTTTTGCAGTTCTACTGCTATTACCTAATTAACACTGGTAGAGACTTTTTTATAAATATATTTAATAGATTTAAACATTTTCATTTATAGGACTTAGTGATCCCATTGTTCTAACAGGAAGCAAGAATCTTTTACTAGGTTGTACAAAAATGTACTAACAGGCTTCTAAGGTCAATTTAAGCTAAGATTTCTGCATGAGTGTCTGCTATAGCTCTAAATGCAACTACCTGCTGTCTTCCAACGTTACATAAGAAAACATCACCCAATATATTAAAAATAAAATAGCATAAAAAATATATATATATATATATATATATATATATATATATATATATATATATATATATATATATATATATATATGCATAAATTAATACATCACCTTTAGGGTGATGGGTTAGACGAGACGAGGGTTAGACGAGACATCATTTTGTGCATGACGGGATGACATCTATACACAACATAAGATGTACTCTGACTAACCCATAACAATGATTGATATAGTTAAAATCAAACTTAAAATCCTTCAGCTTGAACTGAATCCAACCTTCGTGATGTATAAGGGTCAGTCATTGTATTTGTAAAATGTACCTTGCAGTGGTTGAGTAAACCCGAGTCCTGCAGTCTTGACCAGATGTTCTGTATCTTTCCTCCATTCTCAGGTCGGTCAGAGAAGTTGCTGCAGAGGCAATGATGTTTCAGCATGACAGTATCATACACTACACCTGCAAATGCAAGACAGCACTGTGAGAGCAGAAAGAATAACTTGTATTTCAATCATTTTACAGATTTTACAGGTATCAGTTTAGTTTCCAAATGGTTAGTGAGGGCCTCTGGTTTAGAGGAAAGAACTAAAAGGCAATTAAATAATTTTAATTAACTTTTCAATCTAAAATATTAACAAGTCATTAAAAAAAGAGCTATTTTTGTGTGATAACTGTGACAAGGAAACCCTTTCTTTACATGTTTTCTTGATTATTCGATTGTCACGTTGCAAAACAGTTCCAGCTGAAATGTCAGCCACAGTACTATTTTTCTCCTTTTCCTTGGATTTCTAATGTTTTTTTTTTTTTTTTTTTTGCTGTAATGTTCCATATTGCCAAATAACAAACAGTTAGATGCAGCTACACACGAATAACCAGGCAGCAAGATGAAAGGAAGACTGACAGATAGACAGATAGATTTTTGCTCTGTTGTGACAGAAACTTAGTTATGTTTGCAACATGCCAGAACTGGATGTACAGGGCCAAAAAGCTATAAATCTCCAAGTTCTCATTCTTAGTGGCTTAAATAAACTCTAATGGTTATAACAAAAAGAAAACCCTGAAAATGTAAGTGGCTCAATTCATGCCACCTAAAGAGGAATTAACAATTAACCATGTGAACATGACAGCACCTGTTTGTCTATGACTTCCATAAATTCCTTACATAATGCATGATTATTCAAGCTGGATTATCAACAGGTCATAGACATTGCTATTGCCAGCTGAACTTTAAAATGTAAATAACAATGATGTTATATGTACTGTGCTGCTATCTGTGGTATTCAGGGCATTTAAATCAGTTGATCCTACTTGAATATGGCAATTGTTCTGGCTGTTAAAAACACGCCTGTGAGATTCCTACCATTAGTGAATGAGTGAAGGACAAGCTGGTCTGGTAACTGGTGCTGTAAGGCCGAGGCAGCAGGAGACGACTTGGTTCGGTACACAGGCTGATGTTTTTCTAATCGTTTTGCCAACTGCAGTTGTCTGAGCCTGATACAGTCAAAGCTGGTGGACACATTGATGCTCTGGAGTTGCTGTTGCCATGGAAATAGCACAGTAGGAAGAAATGTGAGAGGTGCTGGGCAAAACACTTGGAGAAACATGTCAACAAATTAAGTTCATTAGGTCAGGCCCATAATAAACAGTGTGAAAAAATCTGAAGCCCACTCCATAAATTCATTCAACAGATGTTTTTACACTGCCAGTCACAGGCTGATTACTTGACTATAGCTACTAGGTGACAGTAAGAAGCCTGTCAGTTCCCAAACAGTGACAGAAAACTTTTAACATCAAAGTGACAACTTTATGTTTGTCTAGGTAAGTATTTTGTTTTGATCTGCAACTTTAAAATGATTATGGTTGATTTAGTTTTGTAGGACCATCATTCAAATTTAATAATCCAGCAAGATTTAACCTATGCAATATCCATGCTCAAATTGCTTATTTAAGTATTTCGTTTTCTGTGTATTATTTCACCTTAGCACAAGATCCCTTTTTCAAAACATGTGTTTAACAAATTGGTCAATGTGTGTTGGAGCTGCATTCAATTTAAAAGTAATGAAATGCCTTTATTAGACCAGAAGGAAATTAAGGAAATATTACATGTTTTTAAGATGACGGTATTATACTGTACTAAGATTACATCACATTATTCTGTATTCTAGGATTCTAGTTTCCTGTTTTTCATTGTAATCAGTACTATTAACAAAACGCTAGTCTGTAGATTATATGCAGTCTATATAATAATGCAACAACTGTAATGAGTGGTACTGCAGATGTAGGTTAATATAAATTACAGTGAAAGCTTTTTTTTTTAATTTTCATACAACACATTCATATAAATGCAAGTGTAATGCGCTTGCAATCCCAACTGCCTGCTCAGTGTATCCGTGGAGCAGGAAAAACCTATCTGACCTGATCCTAGAAAAAGCAGAAGAAAATGGTTAAACAGGTTTTTCTGTTTAGATGATCAAATGAATATTATCCAGGGTATCCTGATTTTTAATCACTTGAAATTTAAATCAGGAACCAGGTAGCTTAGGAATTTTATCCAGAGGCCATTAGGCTTGTGAAATATAGCATTGCCATGGCCAGGGATAAAGACTTTTCTCAAGATGAAAGATTTTCCACAAATCCCTTGGAGTGCAGCTGGATTCCTCAAGCCCTCCTCTGGGTAGAATTTCTATTAAACGCACAAAATTTAATTAACCATTTTGTTTTAGTGGGCCTGGCTGACATTGAATCAATCAATCAATCTCTTTCTCTCTCTCTCTCTCTCTCTCTCTCTCTCTCTCTCTCTCTCTCTCTCTCTCTCTCTCTCTCAAAGGAATTTCTTTAATTGGGATCCTATGCAGATAGTTGTTTTTTTTTTTTTTTTACAACCCAGAAGAAGGTAAAACGAAAATAACCTCACTTGTTTATATTCTCTGTCAGACAAAACAGAGACATGCACATGTGCCTAAGGTGATCGAACAGTGGACATTAAAATTTCACACAATTCCTAAAACAACACAGCAGGACCACCTTGAATGACAGAGAGCTAATGTATGTTAGGTCCTCTTCAGCATTACACCTCCATCCAGTCACATGCATATAGAGTAATCCTCTAAGGCCCTCATAAGCAAAATAGATAATCATGCAGGGAAATCTCCATCTTTCCCTACAAATGATTAATAGAGTTCCAATGAAGATCATACTCTTAATCATATATATATATATAACACACACACACACACACACACCATATATATAATATATATATATATATATATATATATATAATATATATTTATTAAAAAACTTTTTTTTACTATGATAAATTTCTAGAGTCAATGGCAAAAGTAACTGAAGTTTGAGCATTTCTGAAAAGTGAAACAGATATTTTACTTTTTGAGTAAGCCACACAGTATCATGATTTCTGTATAATTGTTGACAGATCCCCATGTTAAAAGCCCTTTAAATCCTTTGCAGCCAACATGTAATCTTTCACCAAAAAAACTATTACTGTTTCTTTTGTAGTTTGAGTTTAAAATTCTAGAATCACCAAGTAAACAACCCAGTTTTCTTTCAAAAAAGCATGCTCCCAATTACTCACTTGCCACACTGAATATACATGAACATTATTCTATCTCAACATGATAAAAAAGTTGAAGTTCTGAATAGAAATATCAATCACTATAGTGTGTATAGTCACCATATTTGTTCTGTGGAGTTGATTTAAGGTTAGTTTAAAAAAGGATATGGAACTCTTAACCCATATTTTGAAGCAAACCAATCCACTGATTAGGCAGACGATAGAATTTCTGCTTAAACTGCTTACAACTGTTGTTAAAATTACTGCGGGATGTCACATCAGTCACGGCAAATTCCTTACAACAACAGATATTCAGGAATGATGTCATAGAAGGCAATTTAACTGATATCAGTTATAAAAAATATGGAAAATAAAACATACATAAATAAACTAGCCATATTCAGAAGCAGTGCACGCTTAAGGACAGTGCAAACAACTACGGCTGCAAAATCCAAAATGCCAGCTGCCAGGCAATTATTTTGCACTGTGGCCTATGTAAGCTTAAGAGCAATGCAAATTATTCAACACAATCGGGCTATTTGGCGGCTGCATTTACCACCCAGAGATGAAGTGAGTTAGGAGTACAGAGGGTATTAGGAACTGAATTACATTTGTGGAGCACAAAAATCAAACTAAACCAAAAAAATATGTCAGAGGAATGGCAGCAAAGTCCTCTTGGTGCATGGAAAAGAAAAGAACATTTTTCTGAGGAGAAGCTGAGTCTTTATGGCTGAAGTCACCCAGCATGAAATGTAGTTATTTGGAAAAGCCTCAGCCAACATTAGTTATGCTACCAAAGACGCCATATGGTCCTCTATAGTGGAGAAAGTCAATGCTGTCGGTGTTACCAGGAGGACAGTCTTCTTGCATCTCAAACAAAGTGACCTTGGGTTTGAATATGCAGGGTCTTCTGTCTTGCCTTTCACCTCCAAAGGTTTTCCTGCTTGTCCTGAACAAGAGCAAAGTGTCGCCGCATCAGGAGGTGTACCACAGCAGCCATCCTAAGGCCAATGACAGGTCTCTGAAGGTATGTGATTGACTATGTAAAACTACAAAAAACATAGATAGTTTTTGGAAAAGCAAGCAAAGGAATTAAAAAGCCAGTAATAATAATAATAATAATAATAATAATAATAATAATAATAATAATATAATAATAATAGTTATAAACAATTGTTTACCTAACATCCAATTACAAATGATTGTAGGTTAATTTGTACTAAAATGTAGACATCCAAATACATGTAGATCAGGTATTATGTCCAGTTTTTACTCCCTGTTAGATTCAAAACGACGAGACTAGGACGCGTTTAGACCTACTTATTCTTGTCATCATGAAGAATTTCTTAACTTGAACTAAATGTAACATACACAGTGGCCACAACACCCACCCACCCACACCCACACACACACACACACACATATATATATATATATATATATATATATATATATATATATATATATATATATATATATATGGATGGATGAAGGCTATATTTGCATCCTGAGCCATTAAAAAAAAAAGGCATAATACGACAGTAGTGACATCAAAATGTGATAATTCCTCTAGATGAAAATATACTTGAACTTTGACTCATTTGACTCCTCTAGACCATCACTTTCAATTCAAACACAATGTCTCATGTTCAATCACTTGACAACACCCACAGTACAGAAATGTTCATTAATGATCAAAAAAATGAGAAAACGTTAAAAAAAAAAAAAATTATGTAAAGCTGGTACATTCGTATCTCAGAGAATGGGAAATTAAAACAAGATAAAGGCAATCATCCAAATAAAGCCAAAGCACTAATGGAAAATGACACAGAACATCTGTACAGAACTGAAACACTATGTTAAAAAAAAAACAACTGTACTGCTGAACCGCGTCGGCTTTAATATTAGCATCACAAGGGTATCCATGTATTATAAAAAATAATAGATGGGCCTCTTCAGTGAGTTACAGGAAAACAATGCCATCTCGGGTTTCTATGACAGTTTATAAATTACTCCAATGAAATGTGCAATTGTTAAAGTGAGAAAAAATAGCAATTAAAGTCTGCATAATATTAATATTATATGTCAGAGGAGCGTGAAAGCTAACAAACGTTATACTCTTGAGATCTGGATAACATAGGGTGCTGTAAACAGAGGCTGTTTCTTGTCTGCACTTTGTTGTCATTTTCAAATCCAAAGTGGAACAGCTGCAGCACCAACATGGTAGTTCTAATTGTTTTATTTCGTGGTCCCTTGATTTGCTTGGGCCTGTTATTTTGCAGGTTTCCTGACCGCCCCCTCTTATATGTGGATTTCTCTTTACTGAAGCTGCACAGATGATCACCAGTGCATCTCAACTCTTTATTCCCTATTGTGGGGGTCCTGTGTAATCTCAAGGTAGCAGAACAGCTGACCCTCATTGCTAGTGATTTTATTCTCCTGACAAAGCAAATAGAAACATTTCTCAGGACACTGTCAGATACACATTAGCTCTGTCTTAGCATGCTGGAAAATAAACTGCAGTGAACTTGGCTCTTTTCATTTCCAGTGAAACAATGACACCTGCCTGATGTTTATTGAGATACCAAAATCTACAATGCTCAAGCATACAGTTTTGTTTCCACCGGGTTGCCTTAGGCTTCAGCCATGTTTGATATGAATAGGAATAACTTGACATAGTATAAAGTGAGACATTTTAAAAATACAGAGCGGTTTTGGGAGAGTTGTGGCAAAGATGATGCAATCGTATAGATTTAAACACATGCAGCATCACTATAAAACTTTATAGTGGTACATGTTCATAGTGTTTTTGCAAAAGGTGCATAGTGTTTATACTATGAAAATATCAACACATTTACCATGTTTTTTTGTTTTTTTTCTACCATGCTTTACCATAGTCTTTACTATTTTACCAAGATTTTACTATTGAATTACATAAAACTTGTATAAGGCATATTACTTTTATAATGAGAGCTGTACTACAGTCATTGAGTAAAATACTGTGCACCACAACAAGAAAAATGAAATACTCAAAGTGCTAACCATAAATTCATTATCTTTCCTCTTAGAGTAAGATAATTCAAAACTGTTAATGCTGGAAAGAATATGTAAGATTCATAGTTTATCAGATTGGGTGACACAATTCAATAAATTGCTGAAAAAGAGCCTCTAGATAATTTTGTACGAATTCTTGGATATATATATATATATATATATATATATATATATATATATATATATATATATATATAAGGACATGTACGTCGATGTCACTTTATTGAGTCTCAATAACCTTAAGTATTCTTGAAAAACACGTTGTCCGTCGATGGTCACTTTAGTTATTGGAATTCATTGTAATTTTTGAAAAACAATTGTCCGTTTGTCACACACAAACATTGTAAAATTTATACATATAATAATATATATTATATATATATATATATATATATATATATATATATATATATATATATATATATATATATATATTATAACAGAATTCTGATCAGGCAGGAGGATTTTTCCACAAGAAATAAATCCTCCAATACATTTGAAGAAAATGACATGGTAAAATCTTAAAAAATTAACGAATCCAAAAGGAAACAGCTACTACTAACCTCTGCCCCTTTAAACATTAAGGAACTCCCCAAGGCCACACTCTAACGTCCACTGATTTCTGACCACTGTGACCTTAGTTAGGACCACTGGCCAGTGCAGTGGCCAAAGGACAACCAAAGAGTGTTTATAGTAATTCTTTACAGCTGTCAAGAGCCGGAAGCTGTCACAGAAGAGTTGGGTATCGCACGGGTATTTCCAAACCCAGGTCCAAGGTCAGGAAGGCAAATGCAGATTAGTGATTAGAGGCATACGATACCAGCTCAATGTTTCTTACTTCTCCAAGAAGTGAGGGCTTTTATGATTGCACTGGAAAAAGCCCGGCTCCAGGCTATTTGTTTAAGATATTATTGAGTTAAGCATAACCTATTTAGCTTCAGCATTCCACAAATTATTTTTGATGTCTGCTTTTCTTTGCTGGAAAAGTAAACATTATTAAGGCAAAGCAGAGCTGATTCCAAGAGATAAATGCTGTAATTGAATTTGTTTTAAAGTAAAATGTTATATTCTGTCTCTAAAAAAAAAAAAAATAAGCCCTCTGTTCTCTCTCTCTCTTTTTTTTTTTAAATCTGAGTTACCATTTTATTTGTAGGTTTATATGGTACAGTATTTTATAGGCTGATTTGGTTCCTGTGGGAATGTTATCATTTTTGTGTTTTGCTGATCTAATCAAAGAATGGTTTCAACTAAATTGTGTCTGGAATAACATGTATCAAAAGAAGCTAAAACAAAGAATTATATGCACTTGAGTGAACTGGTAAATGTGTGATGTTTTTCAGTTACTTTTGGTTAAATTCATTTTTAATATAGCACTCTTTAAATATATTTGTTTTTCCATATGCAAATATTTGGAAAATAAATACATTTAAAGTTAATGTTTTGCTCACGTTGAAAAGTCCTTTAGTTTCCAAAAATAGTTTATGGATGTTAATCTTTAGGTTGCCCATTTTAAAAGGGTACAGGGTTCATCTTAACAGGTTTAAGAATGCTTGTTGAGTCTATGAAGTGACAGCCTTAACCCTTTGCCCTTTAGAAACTGCTGAAAAAGGCCTGACCTATTTAAAAAAAAAAATGGACTGCATTTGTAAAACAGCAAAGCACCGTCGAATGTCAATGTGGTTTGATTATCAACTTGTGACTCATGTCATGTTCATATAAAAAGATATCCACCATAATCTGGCCAGAAAATCATAAACAAAACCCAAGATAAGAACTAAAGTCTGCAAACCCCTGCTATTCTCTAACAATGCTGTATGCTTATTGGCTGCACACACTACTCATAATTTATTCTAACATAATTTATTACACTTTTCCTTTAGTTTGATGGTGTAAACTTGACAAGGAAATCTTGTTTCAAGATCCTGTTTTAATGGTCAAATTTAATAAAAACTGATCTAGGATTTCCTGAACAACTTCTGCAGTTAGAGTAGAAAAGCTGATAAGGGGTGTTTGGCCAACATGGCAAATCAATGTAAGCTCGCACAATTGTTTTGGGGGAATTATTTGTTATAACAACCTCCAATTGTGAATTGTTTTCCACCAGTCACAAGCAGAAAAACATACAACCATGCAACTAACTTGTCACAGAGACGGCTGAAGTGGGCGGTGTCAGAACCAGGAAAAGGAATGAATGACAGAGAGGTGTGGTTTGGTGGAGCTGAGCGAATGTTTTGCTCAGCACTTAATAAACAGAACAGAAAATATATATAAAAAAGGTTGTACAAACAAACACAAGACACGGCACTCTACGCCAAAATAAATAGACAAACAAAAACAGACTAACACTTAACAAAACGGTGCACGGACAGACACACTGACAAACACGGCGAGTTGATAAATTGACAAGTATCGTGCTGGTCCCACCAGCACGCAATAGCAATTGTAAATAATTTCTCCTCTCTCTCCCGTTCTCCACTCACCGAACACCCAACCGCGAGTATGTGAAAACGTCCATCTATATATACTGTTGTGCTGGGATTCAATTACTAATTAATTATTCACTTGAATCCCAGCACGTGAATTAATAAAGTGCAATTCCCCGTGCTCACATATTATTACATTTTACTTGCACGTGAAGTGCTGTGCAATCCTCGTGCCTAAATACACATATACATTTTAAACACTCGTGTTGCACAGACCCATTTATATCCCGTGTACCAATGACTATACACCAGCATTTAAACACACCACATGCAACACATAACAGATAATATACACAGGGGCAGGCACTTTTTCACATAACTGTATTATGACATCTTGGATAGTTTTTCATGTATGCCATGAAAAACTGTTTATAATTATGAGAAGAATGTTGAATTATGTAGTCATCCATAAAGGTAGTTTTTGCTTAAATTTTTTATGCAGATTCAAGGTTTTTAGGAACTTTGAAGACACGAGATTAAAGGCCAAGTCTGCTGTATAGAAGACATAAAACTAAATATATATTTGCTGTACAGAAGTTATAAAAGTGACAAGCTCAACACAAATAACTAATTTATAAGAAAAAACATAACCAATGTGACTAGTATCCTGATGCCTTCTCAGTCCAAGTCAATTCTTGGCTCTACATAATAGCAGCAGTCAAACATCAGCTTTTGATGAGTTTTTGTTCCAGAATTACAGTTTACGTGCAGGTAAAACCAAAAATAAAATTATGTAAAAACGTATAATCCCAAATTTGGAATTTGGGGCTTCTTTTTCACTGTTGTTGGTGTTCCAGTCTTCCAAACACCAGGAGGACAATACAGACAAGTGAACCATTTAAAAACAATAAGTCTCACTAAAATGTTTGAATATTTTGGTGAAACTAGCAAAAGCAAGCAGAGGCGATGAGGGTAACTTTCCTTTAGATTGCATTGCATTCAGACAACACTTAATACAAGTTGTAAAAAAGGACCAGTTAATACACAGGAAACCCTGATAAGTCAAGTTTACTCCAAAAAAAAACTGACTAACTGCATTGTGTTAATATAATTAAGTTTATCTACTCATTTAGTTTTTGTTATGACAACTTTCTCTGGGGCTGATTAAACTCGTAACATGTATATTCATGTAACTTAATCTATTTGAGTTAGATTTGCTTTTTAATAGCCAAGTTAGTCTGAACATTTTTATTTCATTTAAACAATAAAAAGTTAGCTGAGGCTACAGAAAGTGCAATCAACAAGCTATTTTATTAGCTGCTAGTGCAGCATTTCTGCTTCTGTGCTTATGACAGCATTTACAAGTGCTGGAACCAGGCAGATGCAGAGATGTAGATAGTGGGAAAAGGGAGGGCGATCACATCCACAGTCTGACCACTGAACGGGGGAGGCCACACACAACACAAGGAGAACACATGTAAGGGAGCAGGTGGGGGCACAAGAGACAAGCAAACACAACACACTTGTACAACTGCACATACGCAAAACAATACCACAATAAAAAAAAAAAAAAAAAAAACAATTAAAAAAATAAACTCTGAAGTCCTGTAACGACTAATTAGGAATCTAGTCCCCTGATTCTACTTAAACCGTGTACGTTTGAACAACTAAAGTAAATTTGAAACTTCAACTAATTTAAAATGCATGTTATGAACATAATTAGCATTTTTAAGTTAATGTAACTTGATTTAATTTATTTAGAATAACTTTGGGGTTTACAGTGTAAGTATTACTCCTGGACAGTAACAGTAATGAAGTGTGCCCCAGAAAGCAGTGAAAAGGATATTAAGTGATGCTCAGCCACATTTGTCTTTCTTGCTGGGAAGTTTGCTAGTCTCTCTTCCCAAAGGAGTGCTTCCTTCATTAGGCCACTGGGGTAGCTCAGTATCACCTATCAACCAGACCAATCAAAGCTTGAGATAAAACAGCTCCTTGCTGCTTCATACCCTGTGAACACTCCAGGGGCACTCCTCCTCTTGGCCTCTTATCTAATTAAACTTGAAAAGAAATATTAATCCTTGAAAGACTCAGATAACAATATGGATGACACTGACCAGTGAGACTGACAGGTATATAAACTGTTTTCTTTTTATCTGCAATTGGGTGTTTGTTTCATCTCTCTACTGATAGGTCACTACTGGAATTCCTTTCATTTCACAGAAGAGCATGCGTGTATGTTGCTTGTTTTATGGGCTTGCTGGACAAATTGAATTTGATGCTTTGGAAGAATTTAGTAACAGAATCATTTTCAGGACCTCTAGGGATGTCTATGTAGGACAGGATGTTTATAATAATACACAATACATAATGTATTTTATTCTCTTTAAAGTTTACATCAACACCAGCTAACAGTTCAAGTTCTGGGGAGGAGGTTGCAGTCCTGGGGGTGAGGGTGTAGCCTTTTATTTCGAACATTCATCTCACAAATTAAAAGTAACTGCAGAGTATGACCACAACTAAACTCTATGTGCTGTACAAGAGCTTTTTTCTCCACTGTGCACAAGTTTCTTTTGTCGAAAAGTGAGGGGTCGTGGCCTAGAACTTCAACATCCCAGTCAAGGCCAAACACTTTGGCACAGCAGTACAGTACTGGTACAGTGATTTGTACCTCTAAGTGTTTGACATGCAAATGTTAATTTATACTGCTTAACATATTGTTTTCAATGTATGTCTTTCCAAATTATGTATGTATTTTTACAACCCTTGTCATCCTCCCCCAGTTCTATTACCAATACAAACTATTATGTTGTTGAAAAATAAAATATATTTCACTGTAAAGACTTTTAGTTATAAAAAAATTAATAAAAATAAAAAATATTTCAGACATGGTGGCAATCGTCATGCATTTGCGGCACAATCAGTTATGAATTTTACACTTTTCAAATGTTTATAACAAACACTGATGACATAGGAAATAGCATGGTGGTGGCATTCTGTACATACATTCCTGTCCACCGGCACTAGTTTTTTGAATATATTACTTAACAGTAATCTTTTGGATGACAAGGTCCTTTGGACCAAATTGAAAGTTGTACATTTGGAAGACAGTAGACTATAGACTTGCAATTTATGAAAATAACATCAACTGTAGCTCTATGAACTGGGCAAATGTTAAGAAATAAATATCTCTAAGAAAACAAGCTTCCAGTGCAGTTTTCTAGTCAGAGGTGGTCCTTTTTTACACTTTGCAAAAATCTTTCCTTTACTTTCATGCCAAAAACCACTAAACCGCACTGTCTCGCACCAATAGGGCATTATTAATGCACGGAAAGAATAATATAATGTTATGTTACTTTTCTTCCTTGAATTATTTCACTCTCTGGCTTTCTTCTACAGAAAAGTTAGCATAAGTTGGAAAAGGATAACAAAGCTAAACCACAATGATTCTTACAGGCATCTTTCATTTAGTCTCACAATCACCCAACACAGATCTCGTTTGAAATGTAATGCAGTCTTTGATTATTTGTCTTCTGTTATGTCATGACTTTTTTTTGTTTTCCTGAGGCATGCTTTCAAAGTGTTCATTATAGTTTATTATTGTATTTTTCGAAAGAAAAAAGCAGTCAATGGCAGTGTTTACATGCACAAGACATGACAGTTTTGCTCACAACATGTTTGCTGTAGTTTCTAGAAAATGCGTTGCTATGCAGTTCTGATTTTGGGGACAGTAATTACTCAATTCAGAGTAATTTAGGGGAGGGGATATTTAAATGTCTGTGTCTGCTTAGTTAAAGAACAACTCTGAATATTATGAGGAGAGCTCATGCGCTGCCATGAAGAAAAAACATTTAACAAGATAAATTAATTCACATGTTGTTGTGCACATTCTGAATTATGCCGCACATTAGCTACTTGTTTGTCTGGTTAATTTTCCAACATATATACACACATACACAAAATTAAATTTCTAAAATATAATTTCTACAAGTTTTACAATTTTGAATTTATATTTTTGTGCTGTTTGTGTTTGTGGAACATCTGAAAGTTACATTTCATTAACACTAGAACCGCCTTTTACAATACATGTTTTTATTTTGAATATAACCTACAATATATATATATATATATATATATATATATATATATATATATATATATATATATATATATATATATATATATATATATATATATATATATATATACAAGCCTGTTATTATCTCTGGCAGCTGGCAGCCATCAATTCCTTCGTTTTGTACAAGGTAGGAGAGATTTAATCTTGAAGCAAGCCACAGAGCTTCAGCAGACACATTTTGATCAGAAAACGTTATTGTGGCAGAGCAGGGCTCTGCCCTTGGAAATACTGGCAGGGATGGAGATAAATTCTCCTCCCTGCCCAGGTTGATTGCCCCAGGTGGGAGCAATCAACTAATGTAATTAATCAATTATCATTTAGCCACCTGGCGTAAAAGGAGGCCTCAGACTCCCAATAGATAGGAGGGAGCTGAGGAAGCAGGTTGGTGTTTGTTGGTTTTTGTGATTTGTGTCTACATCCAGTGAAGGCATTGCCCAGCCTGGAAACCTTTATTTTTGTAAGTTTGTTTTTTGTACTGGTCTTTTTCTTGTGCTTAAACATCTTTGTTTGGCCCTTGTGCCCTTTTATTTTTGTGTATTTATAATAAAATAATTATTTTTTTGAACTACAGACTGTCTCTGGGCCTCTATCCACTCGCCAGCCTGCCACAGTTATGTTACCGTAACCTTGGTTCCCTGAAAGAGAAGACGACCACCAACGGTATTATATATGGGCTACGCCTGTCCATTGGGTAGATATCGCTGAGCATTCTATACCAGAACTACTGATAGGCCCCTACTTGGATTACACACTCTGTCCTGCCCACCCAGTGATTAAAACCGTTATACTGAGGAATCCATTTCTCTTTTTCCATCGAACCCGTGAAGAAAACGAGGGTGGATGGAAGGACTTCAGTTCCACAAACCGATTAATGTGGAAGGCTGTGATCTTCTTGGGGATCATAATCGCCAAGCACCTTCAGGTAGCCAAAAAATGCGCACCCCAAGACACCAAATCTACTTAATCAAAGTGGAAGGTGATCTACCAGCATCAAGCAGTTCTTGAAAAAACTGTAAGATAACTGTGATAGGGCAAGAGATTGGGTCATAGCTTCTAGCCACAGGTGTACAACGACCTAGTGGAATTCGCCCTACCGTACTGCAAAGTACCCCAAACCTCATCTGATAGACCTAGGGATAACCAGCGGTCCCTTTCAGGGGCCAGACCCACAGTTGGAACCTGCCCGGTTTCGGATACCAAAGAGTGCCTATCCCCTGACGGATGAGATCCATGCATAGAGGGATCTCCCAGGGCTGGCCGTGCAACAGATGGCACAGGGTTGAGAATCAGATTCTCCTGGGCCACCTGGGGGCCACTAGGAGAATTGACACCTCTTTTAAATGGACCTTTTCGAGAAATGCTGGGAGCAGCGGTATAGGCAGGAAAGCATACAAAAACGCTTTGGACCATTTGTGGGCTAGGGCATCGACGCCGAGTGGACTGCCTAAGCGGTAGAGGGAGTACCACAGGGGGCAGGTGAAGAGATTGCCCTTCGCTCTCCCTAAAAGTTCCCCAATGTGCTCCACCCTCTGAGGGTGGAGTTGCCACTCTGACGGAAGGGAAACCTTCCTCGAGAGGAGGTCCGCTGCCCAGTTCACCGCTCTGGGAATGTGCGTCACCCGCAGGGACAGCAATACGAATCAACCCTGGGGACCATAGGACACCCTGATGGTTGACTGTTGTGCTCTCCATCCAGACCAACACATGTGTACCTGGGAGGAAATGGCGGAGGGCAAGGGAGACTGTCTGCAGCTCCAGCATGTTTATATGCAGGGACGTCCAGTGGTCTGACCAGGATCCACTGACTCCTCTGTCTTCCCAGACTGCCCCCCAACCCAAGTTGGAGGCATCTGTCGTCACCACTTGGCGGTTGAAAACCACTCACATATATACACCCTCGCGCAGGTAAGAGGCCGTCTTCCACCAGAGTAGGGGTGCCGAGTACTTGTGAGACACCATCAGCCAAAGGTGTCTGTCGTGCTTGGGATGTAGGTGGAACGCATTGAGCCACACTTGTAGTGGGCACATGCAAAGTAGACCCAGCTGAAAGGCTGACATGGCTGCAGCCATCAGACCCAACAGTTTCTGGCACAATAGGAGGGTGACCTGTGATCCCTGTTGAAACAGGGAGAGGCAACCCTGGAAGCTGCGACTCTGTCGTCCGACAGGTATGCACGCATCATAGTGGAGTCCAGCCAGAGCCCGAAGTACATCATGTACTATACCGGTGTAAACTGACTCTTTGCAGCGTTGATGGTGGGGCCCAGCCTTGCCCGATACTTTGTCACAACCGCCATGTGGGCCACTGCTCCCTCAAGAGACTGGAAACAGATCAACCAGTCGTCAAGATAGTTTATTACTCTGATCCCATGCAGCCACAGGGGTGCCAGGATAGCGTCCATGCACTTTAAAAATGTATGAGGAGCTAGGGAGGGGCTGAATGTCAGCACAGCAAACTCATAAATGCTTCCCTGAAAGGTGAAACTGAGATACTTCCTGTGATCTGGACAAATGGGAACATGAATGTACTCATCCTGTAAGTTCACAGTGGTGAGCCAGTCGCCCGGTCGGACTGACTGGAGAATGTAATGGTGAGTCAGCATCTGGAACCTCCTCTCTTTAAAGAACCTCTTGAGGAGCCTCAGGTCTAGGAAAGTTGGCATGCTTTTTGTGCCACAGAAAACACCTCCATGGGAGGTGGGGTCTATGAGACGAATGGCTCGCTTACATAGCAAGACGGCCACTTCCTTCTGAAGTACAGAGGCCTGGAGAGGGTCTGTCACTAAATTATTTGAGATACCTCGAAAGGGAGGAGATCCTAAGCTGAACTGCTGTGCATAACCATTGTGCACGGTGGTGAGCACCCAGGTGTCCAAGGTGCAAGTGCGCCAGTACTGCAGCTGTTGTGCTGAAAACGGGGTCTGAGGCTACCAGCCTTCAAGGGCCCTGTGGGTCTGCTGAGGTTGCGGTTGGGCAGTTTGAGGTGGCTGTCTAAGGCGTTGGCCCTGGAAATGCCTATTGGGATGCTGGTGTGAGGGCTGGCCATGTCCTTCATTCCCTCTGCCTGCTGGCTGGGACCAGTTGTTCGCTGCTTGTGTGTCCTGTAGGGGATGCCTTATGTCACCCAGTGGAGCCATGGGGACTGGAACTGTTCTGTTGATAATCCGCATCAGAGGAGCTCACCAGTGGTTCGACCTGCCCCACATGGAAGCGCGGGGAGGGAGCAATGCGACCACCTGTGATGCCTTGCATTGCCAGTGGGATCTCTGCAGGATCTCCTCCATAGCTGGCCTAAAGGTGTGTCCCGGGGATATAGGTGCGTCTAGCAGATCAACCTTATCTGCATCAGGGACAATGGCTTGTGACAACCACATCTATCTGCGAACCACAATCAAGCTAGCCAGGCTCTGGCCAAGAGCTTGCCCTTGGAGACCGGAGATCTACAGCAGTGTGCTGGACAGGAGAGACATAGCTCCATGGCCACTGGCTCAGGGAGCGGGGCTTCGCACCTTACACCGTCCATATAGGCCGTCAGTACATTTGTCGTATTTGACCAGCGAGTTACCGGGACCTCCACTGCATACATCCAACTGAGGTGTGTTTCTGTCATCCTGCACTGAGGGTTCGGGCATGGAGGGTCTCTGGCCAACCCACCCACCGGCGGGGCCTTAACCAGGGCCATGATTGTGGAGCCTACCGGGGGGAACCCTGCTAGGCCCACCTTTTCTGCGCCGTCTAGAGAGGCAAGGGGTGCTGCCTGCTTCAGTACGTTAGGATCTGAGGCCAGACGATCCCAGAAGGAGCTTACCTCTTCTATGAAGTCCGGGAAGGCTGGGAACCTTTGAGGACAAGGAGCCATCACCTGCGTCCAGAACACGGACCGGCATGGTTCTTCCGCTGGTGTCCAGGGAACCTGCAGGAAAGCTGCCAGACAGCGGCCCAGTGGAGGAACTATATTCTTTCAAGAAAGAAATAGACACTCAATCACAAGGTGACTGCACAAGCAGTTGCTTACACACGACAGACAGTAAAAAGCAATTCAGCTGATAAGGCAAGCGAGGAGGCTGCTGAAAGACAGAAAGGAGAGAATAGAGTCGGTGATTCCAGGAAAGCAGGAAGCCGGCTTTCAGCACGAATGCCAGTCCACTTACCGTACCATATTGAGAAGGAAAAAGAGAAATGGCTTCCTCAGGATGATGGTTTTAATCCTTTGGTGGGCGGGACCACGTGCGTCATTCCAGGAAAGGGCCTATCCGCAGTTCTGGTATAGAGAGCTCAGCTATACCTACCCAATGGGCAGACAGATCCCATACATAATGTCTTTGGTGGTCATTTTAGAATTGAAAGGGAACTGTAAAGCTGCAGGCTGCAGCAGCTCAACTGGGATTCTGTGCTGCGACACACACGCAAGATAAATCAGATCTTACTTTCATTTTAGATTAAAAACGACTTTTGTTTTTACAGTTGTGTATGTGCATATACCTGCTTACACACTAGCTTCTTTTGAAATGTTTATTTTATTATCGTTTTTCATTTTTTGAAGTAGTGCTTTATATGTGGTAAGTTAGAAAATAAACCATTTTATGTTTAATTGTTCATTTATTACAGCGTTTTCGGTTGTGCAGATGTTTGATATGATGTGCTTGAATAAAACTTTTGAGGTGTAGCCGATAGTTTGTCTTTCATTTTAATCTTGATGGTGTTGAAATGTTCCGGCGATTGTAGATATGAGTATAACTGCTGAGGTTTTAGTGTTGAAGTAATCCATAAATGTACATTGTGTGTGTGTGTTGGTGGGGGGCGGGGGGTGTACATGTTTTGTAATCAGTAACCTGGGTTTCACTAATACTGGTAGTAATTTGTAAATTATTATTTCTTTTGGAAATGCTTCCAAGTTGCACATCATCCCATTGTCACCAAGTTTTCTTCTATACTACTATTAAATTACATTTTGCTCCAATGTATTAGCCTAAAATACTGATGTCAATTCTCAATAATAATTATGTAACACAATTTTTGTTCCTGGATAGTAAGTGTTATTTCCTAATTGCTTATGCCTCAAAAGTATAGAAAATGGCTATTATTCCCCACAAACTTTGCTTTTGTCACCAGGACAGTGATATTTTGTAATTTACCTATTTCCAGTGAGAAAATGGGCAAATTTGCGTCTTTTCGTTCACATAAAGTCAGAAAAAAACAACATATGAATCCAAGTTAACATGTATTTATACTAAAGTAATACAAAAATGACTACAAAAGATTTAGAAGTGAGTAGTTTTTCGAGATTTACGATTATACTGTAAATCACTTTCACGAATCAGCCCCCAAATGTAGTCTCCCATCATGTTCTTGTTATACTGTCCTTGGTAGCGACGTTCAAAGTCCAGTATATCCTGGTGGAAGCGCTCGCCTTGCTCCTCCGAGTACGCTCCCATGTTCTCCTTGAATTTATCAAGATGAGCATCAAGGATATGGACTTTGAGGGACATCCTACAGCCCATTGTGCCGTAGTTCTTCACCAGAGTCTTAACCAGCTCCACATAGTTTTCAGCCTTGTGATTGCCCAGGAAGCCCTGAACCACTGCGACAAAGCTGTTCCAAGCCTCTTTCTCCTTACTAGTGAGCTTCTTGGGGAATTCATTGCACTCCAGGATCTTCTTTATCTGTGGTCCGACGAAGACACTGGCTTTGACCTTTGCCTCAGACAGCTTAGGGAAGAAGTCTTGAAGGTACTTGAAGGCTGCCGACTCCTTGTCTAGAGCTCTGACAAATTGTTTCATAAGGCCCAATTTGATGTGCAGTGGTGGCATCAGCACCTTCCAGGGGTCCACCAGTGGCTCCCACTTGACGTTGTTCCTCCCCACAGAGAACTCGGTCTACTGTGGCCAGTCCCGCCTGTGGTAGTGTGCCTTGGTGTCCCTGCTGTCCCAGAGGCAAAGATATCAGGCAAACTTGGTAAAACCGCCTTGGAGACCCATCAGGAATGCCACCATTGCAGCTTCTTGATGCCATCTCAGAAAAATGCAGATATGTATCCACTTAGGCAGCTGGAACTAAACTGAAGTGGTGGGCTTAACACCCCTGTATTTATACTACTATTTATAGTCCTGGAAAGTTCTAGAAGTTACTCCAAGTTTACTCAGCACTGAATCTATCTGGAATGTTCTGGAAAATAGGTAAATTTCAAAATATCACTGTCCTGGTCACAAAAGCAAAGTTTGTGGGGAATAATAGCCATTTTCTATACTTTTGAGGCATAAGCAATTAGGAAATAACACTTACTACCCAGGAACCAAAAAAAGAAAAAAAAATTGTTACACGTGTACTTCAATAACTGCTCATATTTCATAGAAAGTTTATTTCTTGATGTTAAATAGCGTTTTGTTTGAGTGACTATATCAGCCTTTTTCCAGTTTACATAAATGTGACATGAAATCTTAATGAATAATTATGACAGCCAAAAACTGAAAATATTATTGGTAAAGTGATTCTGTCAACTAACTGGTTTGTGCATTTATTTATTTTTTATACATATTTTCCTTTGGAACTTAAACACACAAAAATATCACAAGTCAAATAGTTCACTAAAATGGCATCTACAGAATCTATTGTATTCTGCTGTTGTAATGAAGCTCAGGAACAATACAGACTTGTCTCGTTTACTGAACAGGGATGTTGCAGCCAGGGGAGATCAATGGGATTCTATTGATACATCAAGAGCCCTAATTGTAAAGGTATAATTATTTAATTGAGGCATTTGCTAGTACAAACTGGTTCATCCGATGCTGCTTGGAGCACACACAGATATTGTTCTTTCTGGACCCACTGCAGTTCCTTATTTCATTCCTGAGTGGCCTTCCTGCCTTCTGGGTATTGATTATCTACCATTTTACGCTGGGACATTGAACACTATCTCTTTAAACAGCACTAGGAGGTCTCAATTGTAAGTAGTGACCACTTTGACAGAAGATGGCTCCTTGTTCCACGGCTGATTAGAATTGCCATTATAATTAAAATTGACTCTTTGAGCTAAACTATAATTGTAACACAATGGCTTTTTTCTCTCTATCATGCTGTCCTGTAAGGGGATTAGTAAATGGCACAGTGGCACACTCCACACCCTTAGGCTTAGACTGGACCAGAGGTGAGACAGTCTTCTTCCTGCTGGCAATGGGACCTTGGGCATTGCAATCAGGGGTCTGACCTAGACAGCACTCCTTTGGATGAAGGCGTCCCATATCCTGTTGAGAAAAGCACTGGGGGCAGCATTCATTAGCCAGCCTCAGCTCTCAAACATTTAAGGGTAGCTAGTTAGTTGACTTGGGACTTTCTTCCTTGATCTCCTGTTCTGTATCTTTGATAAAATCAACTTAATCCTGCTCTAAACATTATGTTCATGTTCAGTGGTTTCATACTGATCATTGAGGCTTACGTCAAGGTTGAGTCGGACCTGGCTAGTAATCAAACCCACGACCTCCCAACTCAATGGCATCTAACCACTGGGCTTTTTGCATTGAATTTCACTGAGATTAATGTTGCCTCAATAGAAGGTGCACCCTTTTTTAGCAGCTGCAGAACTGGGTATTTTTTTTTTAAAAGTACCTTGAATTATGCAGTCTATTTAGCAAATACCAGTTTCATTCTTGATAATGCAGCTGTGTCTGCAGACCACTGCTTTGTATTACTATTAAAATGCAAAAGATAGTACTGATATTAAACACTTCGACTATCCAAACTAACTGGTTTCAACCATAGCCTGAATATAGTCTGAATAATTAAATAGCTATCCATGAAGTTATAATGTATATTTATTGTAGTTTGTGGCTTAAATACCCAAATTGCTATAACATTACAGCATATTAACACTTCTTATGTTGCATGCATGCATTTGGCTGCCATTTTGTGTAGGTGACAAAACATGTAATCAGTTTGAATAATGGAGGTGTTCATACAGTGAAATGATTAAAGTTTTACTGCACACAAGGTGTGGTTTATAAAAGCACACACTGTACATGCTTTCTTGTTTTAGACAAAAAACTACTTCTAAATATTATGTTTCAACCAACAAATATTTTTTACTTTTAATTTACCAATAGCCAATACCTAGCACTGTACTTTGATAGAAGGGCAAATATGGGCAAACCTGATTCCCTAAAATAGAAATGTAACCATTACCGAATGGGTATTAACCTCTTTAAAGACCCAAAACCTGACTAAGTTATAACAAAAGCTTGTCAGCCGAGTCTCTGTGATACAGTCATGCCCGCCCCTGAGGGTATAAGGGACTGCGCACACAGATCTCAGCATCATATTTCCTTCAAGCCTGCTGCAATCATGGATGCAGCGACCTTGAAGGTTAATGGTTACATTAATATTTCAGGGAACCAGGGTTATGATAATAACCTAACGTTTCCTTTCAAGTATGAAATGTAAGCATTACCAAATGGGTCAGTTTACCCAAGCTGTTGCAAGGGAAAGACTGCTGTATGACCGTAATGCTACAAGGGTAAGACGTTACTGCCTTGTGCATTACCATTCGGGACCCCAGTAACAAGTAGCTAGGCTGAAAAAATCGAGGGAGAAATAACCTCTATGCTTGTGTTTTAACGGTTGACTTGGAAGCCACCCTTAACACTTTAGTTCCAAAGCCAGGGTTTTCAGTCTTTAGAACCTCATAAAGGTATGGGAAGTAGCCCACACTGTTGCATTGAAAATATCCTTGACAGATGAACCCTGGAATAAAGCCCACAAAGTAGCCATGGTAGAATGGGCAGTGAGCTTCTCATTTGGACATCATCTGTTTAGACAAGGCGTGACCATGGGATTTAGCCCCATAGCAGACAAAAAATAGTTCAGACTGCCTCCAGTTTTTCTTCCTGTCAACATAATATACTTTTGCCCACACAGGACAGAGCGTATGGAGCTGCCACTCTCTGGTCAGAATGGAAAGCAGGATTGGAAGAGAGCATAACCATTGTCCTGGCTTATGCAAAAATTAAGCAGGCTTTCGCAATTGGGAATGCCTGCACAAATTGCCCTGCCAGGAAGTGAGCTCTTGGGGAGACTGAGTCAATTTTGACATGGCAAGCTGAAATAGCTGCCAGATAGACCTTACATATACAGGGGGATTTCCCCTCATCAAACATGTCCTGTGAAAATTGCAGTGTAACTGTCAGAGGACAGGTCGTGGGGTAGAACCCCTGAGGCAGACACCTCATTTTTGCAGAGGCTCAATAACCCTATTGGACAGACCCAGACAGCTCAAATGTAGCCATTCAGAGGTCAGAACTCAATGCAGGCTCAATGGGTCGGGGTGCCATAAGGTCCCCCGCTCCTGACTGAGAAGGTCATGGAGCTTGGGCAGCAAACCCCTTGGGCCATTGCTCACCTTGTGGCTTGGCGTGAGGCCAGTTCTGAATACCACCTCTTGCAGCAGGCGTAGCCGGCTGTGCCGGTCCCTGAGGCCGCTGGGGCCAGGGGCGCCAGGTTGCCGCTGGTTTGCGCACTGGGGTGGTCACTTTTTTGGAAGCAAGCACACCAGTTCCATGTGCGGTGTGAGTGCTGAAGCATCCAATTCTCTATGGGACCAAAGGTATGCCCCAGTGTAATAGGGGCATTCAGCAGCAGTGCTTTGTCCCCATCAGGTACATGCCTGGGAAAGCCAAAGCTGGCTGAATGTGGCTACCAGCACAGCCAGGTTTCTAACTACCACCTGTCCATTAAGTTTAGATAGACGGAGTAGGCTCTTATTGATCAGGCACAACTTATCCAGTTTTTGTGGTGATGACCTGTGGTTGTCAGAGAGGGTGGTTGACTGGTAGGCTACCAGAATGCTGTTAAAGTTGACCAGCAGTGCGTTGAATTCACTGGCTGAATAGGCACGCTTAAGGATCCCCTCCGAGACCCGACACTGCTTGTTGGGGCAGACAGCGTCCTTGGACAGGAGCGCTAAATTAGGCACCTGTACAACAACACTGGCAGAAACTGGGCTAGGCCCAGATTCTCCGTTTCGTGCATAAACCAAGAAATCATAGAGACAGTCTGACTGCACTGGTGGAGGGGACACGGGAGAGGTGGCATGCTCGTCACTGAAGAACAACTGCCTTGCCTCACATTCTGTAGACCAGAACATCTGCAAGACTGCAGCGGCTCTCTTGCTCAATAGCATAAGCTTTGTGACAAGGATAGCCTAACCACAGGGGACGTCCTTCTGACTCCACATCCTCAGACAGGAAAGCCAGCTTCTATTCGCCCACCTCCTCATAGGTGGTGATGGAGAGCACATCATCCTGCATCCAATCTGTGCTTGCAGCCACCTGGGACCCCAAAAGGACAGACGGGCCAGGCAGCAACTCTGTGAGAATAGTTCCTAAACAGGAAACTGCTGCCCAAAGCTTCTCCAGTTGCTCAGAGTCCGCCAAGCGCTTGGACGGGTGACTCTTCTTCTTCCTCATGAAGATGGCTTCCTACATGGGCTTTCTCATGTGTATTGTCTCCTCTCCCTTGGCACAGAGCCATGGGGTGAGGATACAACCTCCTCTCTAACAAAGAGTGAGAGGGAAGAGCGCCGTGTAAAAGTGAGCGATGCAGAGAACTCTGTAGAGCTGCGGGTGAGATGTTTTTCTAGCGTACACAAGCAAAACTGCAGTTCACCACTGCCACCTTTGCGGGCTTTGGCCCCAGGCAGGAAGAGCATCTGCCATATTTGTCCTCAACAGGCAGACTGGCCTTGCATGTCTCACAGGGATAAAACCTTGCATGGATAAAACCTCTGCATGATGCAAATAGCAAGCAATGTACAGTAAGAATGCACAGGTGCTGCCTCAGCTACTAAAGACAGCAATGGGGCTGATCATAACCCAACAAGATCTTCTTGGTATCAGACTGGGGATGTAAACGCCGCTCGATAGCAGCTCGGAACCTGGGAAGGTACTGGGTCGGTATGGTATGGTGTCGGATCCGCGACAGTACGGGTCGGTGCATGTAGCACAAGTCAGTACATTACAGTACAAGTATGGTTTATAACGGCACTGTACTGGGCAGTAACCTCAGTCCTGGTTCAGTTCGGTACCCAGTTGGGAATGGAGCGGTGACCTTGGTACCGGTATGATACGGGTCCACTTAGTTTGCAGTTACCGCGGGTTGCAATGTGCAGAGATGCCCATCTGTGCAAGATACTGGCAAAACCACTCAGTCAGTATCCACACGAGACTAAGGGAAACCTGCTTGTTAGAAAGACTAAGAGCTCTTGTAATGGTGATGCAGAGCTGTCACCAAAACAGCATCAAGCTGTGGAAGAGATTCCCAAAGCAGCCTCTGGGTCCTAAATAACTCCAACTGGAGCTACTGCAGCCTAGGGGGAGAGCAAAATCAGTTGACCTACGTTGCTTGATACCTGGGAAGGGGCAACTCAAGGCCACAGCGGGATGTAACAAACAATAGGCTGTAGTGCACAAATACACCTAATTAGTAAATGAATACAGTGATTATTTGTAATATCACATATCATTTGTGTAAAGCACAATAATCTAAAAAAGTATAACAGAAAAACTAACAGATACTTATCTGAATATGCTCTCCTGTCAAGACTGTGTCACAGAGGCTCAGCTCAGCAGCTTTGTTATATCTTGTTCAGGTTTCGTGTAATACCCATTTGGTAATGGTTATATTTCGTACTTGAACCAACACCCTATTTTAAGTAAAGTAACACACTTTGTACTTTATTTATACTGCATAACTATGAAAGTATTAAATGTACAAAAATCTTCATAGGGTTTTTGTCTATGAAATGTAGCAATATTATTTTGTATAAATATGAAGTTTTTTTCTTTGTGTTCTGTGTACATCCATGAGTTCAAGTTAACATATTAATGTTGCTGCTTGTTAATAGAAAGTAAAAATAAATAAATAAATACATATGGCAGATAATTTAGATCCAAAGTTAACTTTTTTTTTTTTGTTCAAATTATTGGTTTAATGTTATTAAGGTCCATAAAATTAAATTAAATTAAATAGAGTCAATCGATTTTAATGTAGGTGGTGTCTTAAGCTTTATGGTTTAAAGAGTAAGTAACAGGGTTCCACAAAATTGTGCTGTGCTGCGACATCTGTTTAAATAATTTCCCTCCAAATCTCTTTTCAAAATGATCGCTCTAGTGCACTGATAGTGTAAGGATTAATGCCCACATTGTCAAACAGGTAACAGCAATAATGATCCACAGTGTGGTATAGAATAGAAAAGCCAGAGCACTTTGGTTATTTATTTATTTATTTATTTATTTATTTTTTCATCGTTCCTCCTGCAGCGATTTTAGCGGACAGATCTAAGTGGCCATTTTAAAATAAGCTTGGAAACAGACTTTAAAGTTATAAGTGTAAAATGTTGACAGGATGTTAACAATGAAAAGAAGAAATACAAGTATGTTATTTAAACAGTTGTAGCAACACATGGGGACCTATAACAATATATTTTTCGGAACCCTGCTACTTACTTTAAGTGTTGCTGTTAACTCTTTCTTAAATCATTTTATTTTTATGATACTTATACAGTATGTCTGCCACTTCATTTTGAGTGCAATGCTGTTCTACCCAGCAGGAGTTCTACTGTTTTATAAAAGATCAAAGAGTGAAAAGTAAGAACTCATTCTGGTGGGCTAATCTGGCTGCCAAGTGGAACTGTTTCCATGTATTTTCCCAGGTATCATGTTTGCATTTAAATGCATGGTATGTGCCAAAGTATGTTAAAATTGCTTAAAACCCGAGAAGCAGACACTCAAAAAAGTTACCTTTATTAAACCAAAGAGTTTGTATAAATATATAAAGGTTATAGATGCATATATTCATATTTCTTAAGTAAATATTTTTTTAAGCTTCCATAATATGAAAAGTTTTAAATATGTAGTTGAAATAAGAATACAAAGAACAGAGAAAAAAGTTTCCTTGTAAAGGCACTGTTGTTTTCAAATATACCCATCTTAGTCTTTTAAATGGGGTCAAAGGCTTCCAATAACTTACAGACAAGTGTTGTGTCAGCATTTATTCATATTTCATTAAACATGGTTCAATATTTTGCTGTCTTTAACATTGTAAAGTTAGTTTGTCAATAAACATATGGCATGACATGTTGACTTCTCTATGCCAAGATCTTGGCTAAAGCTCTTTTTTATAAAAAACAAACAAACAAAAAAAACACCTCAATACACAATCCAGAATTACAATTACAAAACAGTTCTGATATAAACATTATAGCCTTATTATATGAACTGTAGGCACTTTGTATGTCCAATAAAACATGTCTAATCCAGCCCCTCAATTTTTGCTTATTAATAAACCTATTTTTATGCAACTTGCATAATTTGAAAGAAAATGTCTCGGTGCTGCTAAATGCACCACGATTACTGGTACTACAGAAAATTATTAACTTGTTTTGAGATGTGATGTATTTCAAGCGTGTTAACCTCGTTTTTGATTGGTCAGTTTCATTCAGGTCACAACGAATAAAAATAGAAACAGGTTCTATTTTATCGGTGCAAAATTTTGTCAAAGAGACGTCGCTCGCTGCTGGTGTGGATACTTCCATTTGACTGATTTCTGAATTTATTTCTGAATTATTCGCTTAAGGCAAAAAACTTTGCCAAGTTATACTGATGTGGAAATCGATAAGAAACAGTCCCAAAACTCGGTTATGCAAGGCATCTAGCATACTTTAATAAAGGCCATATATGCAGCATGTTCATTGTCATTTATTTGTCCCATGCAATAACTGATTTTATTAGTACCAAGTCAAAATAAAGAAAACGTGGCTATTCAGGTTTAAAATTCTAACTGTGTTTAAAAAGTAATCAGCAGGTTGTTTGAACTGAGGTGGCTGTGCTAGATCTTACCTGTAGTACTGATTTAACTTGGCTAAAAGCGACAGGAATACTTATGGTCTGCGCCGACTTTCCAGTTTGTTTTCTGAAAGCTGTTTATTTTACATCCTGTTCAGCAGCCTCTGTAGTAGCCTTTCTTTTCTTGTGTGATTCTCAAGCTAAATGGCTAATACTTACCTTTTTGCTTTGTTGTCTATTTCTGGTATTTTTACTCCATTGCTGAAAACTAGATGTTAGCAACTTAAATCAAAACAATGCAGCACTGACTTTGTCCCACCACCTACTGTACAGTACAGGTCACAGAAAAGCCAGTGCAGACGCACTGATCAAAACATGGCATTTGAATAGTAAACAAGAACGTTAACCACTTTGGAGTATTTTTTTGTAAACGTTATTTGTCTAAGGACTTTTTTTTTTTTACCTAGGTGCAATGCACACAGGATGGCGACGGAATACAAAAAGCCTATCTACAGAAGCTGCACTGGCTACCTGTAAAATTGCTTTCAAAACTCTCCTGCTCACCTACAATGCCCTTCATCACACAGGTCCAGAGTACCTCCTCAACCTGCTGACCTTCTGTGTCCCTATCCGCAAGCTGAGGTCCTCCAACCCTGGCCTGCTTGCTATCCCAAGTGAAAGTGCACCACAACTGGAGAACACTCATTAAGCTTCATGCGCCGACTCTTTGGAAGACTCTCCCAGCTTTGGTACGTGATGCTCCCACTGTCGCTCGCTTTAAATCAACTCTCAAAACCCACCTGTTCGGTAGTTCGGGACAAACATCAATCACGAAATGTTTTAGTACAACTATTTATTGTGGAGAATGCGGAGTATGCAATTTTCCACAGATAATTATGTTGTATATACACTTTCATTTGGCATCAAACATAACTTGGTTTGAGGGCTCGCTGCCTGGCTGAATGGACGAGGCGGAGACCCCCATTGATAAAATATAAAAATTGTTCTTAAGAAAAGTGGAGATAGGGAGGCGCAGTTTGCGTTGTGCAGCGTTCATTTAAACATTTCTTTTTTTTTTCTCTCCGTACTTGTCCAGTATGCATTGGCATCTAAAAAAGGTGAATTTCACGGTGACCCCCAATTTCACGACCCCGTAGACCCCTATGTAAAATATATACTGTATTTGTAATATATAGAGCAAGTAGCATATTTCAAATGTTATTGTTTAAAGTAGGTTAGGTGAACCCTTTGGATACACAAAATAAACGGTATGCACTGTCCATCTTTCTCACACAGGCCCTCAGGCTCAGGCTCAAGGCTGGCATGTGAGAGAAGTAATTAAATGAAATGACAGGAAACATCTTTTCCGTATGCCTGGCCACACACAAGCTGTAACAATAAATTCTTTCTTTTGCACAGGTTCAGGGAAACATACAACACATTTAGAAATGTTCTGTGGTCTGTGTTCTTAGGAAAGTGAGAGAGGCAGAGAGAAAATAATGTGTTTCCTCCTATCAATCAACTAGAAAGACTGGTCTTTAAGAATCGGATTTGCATATATGCCGATTGCATTTTCGTTGTCCTGGTGCAGGTGTAGCATCTTGTTTGTTTGTTTGTTTTTTAAAGCCTGGTTTCGTTTAAATAGCTCCCCTAGAATCCTGCAGTCCGTGAGGTCCACACTAAACATTTTCTTACAGTTGCTTCCAAAGTTCAGCTATCGGTAGACCAGTCCTTCAGGCAGGAAAGTTGGTAATCATTGTTCATTTGCTTTAATGTGATCACTATTATGTACTTTAAACAGAGTAAAGCTACTGCTTATCATATTATTATTACAATTGTTCAACTAAGCCCTTTAAATTATTAATGTATAATTCAAAACATTAGTTGGCCATAGTCATAACACAAGATTAAGGGGACACAGCAATCAAACCCCTATGAGGAAGGTAATTGATCAACTTGTGTCCTGTTTCATAGTTATATTCTGGGAGAGATAAGCCTGGCATTGTTTTATTATATTTGTATGTGATTATGTGAAATTGTACATTTTTATAAAAAATAATGTATTGTATTTATTTTTTCATTTCGATTTAAGAGACAATTAATATTTAAATACACTGTTAATAATAATAATAATAATAATAATAATAATATAATAATAATAATAATAATAATAATAATAATAAAGTATACCTATGAATACAAAACAGACACACAATGTAACAAAGCACAATTTAACCATGTGAAGATTACCGAAGAGCAACTGGCACGTAAACCAAGCTGAATTTTGTTCAGGAGACGGCGGAGCTGACAATCAGGTGAGCCAATAAACACAAAATCTGGAAATATGTATGTGAAAAATATCTTTAAATTACAAATGTACTGTATTTTTCAGACACGTGTGTGTGTGTGTCCACTGCTGACCAATCCCACATCCAGGTAGGAAAAATTTAACTTTATCCCTTTGAAACTGGTTGTCACAGTGTTTCCCGTTTATATATATATATATATATATATATATATATATATATATATATATATATATATATATATATATATATATATATATATATATATATATATATTCTTTTTAGTCTTTTTTTTAAATTATAGCATTATTCAGGATAATAGACCAACAGTACAGTTTTAGAAATATCAATAGATCGAAACATATTTTAAATGAGTTCAGTCTTTGTGAATAGGGTGCAGAGTTTCAGATTATCATCATGTGACTACATATATGAAGAGCTGCAGCATTCATCATCATGTGACTATATATACATACGGAAATAACACATAATATGAAACTAATGTGGAGGTCTTTAAATACATGAAGGAAAGAAATCCAGGTGTAAAGTCGTCAATTTAAAACTGGAAGTATTAACCAAACCAAGTTGATGAATTAAAATGTGTCAAAAAAAAACTCACTGCCCATCCTATTCTGCATTTGTGATTATCTTAAGAGCAAGTCGCTTCCAATTTCATAAAAAAAAAATATTGTACTGTTCCCTTAAACTTATTATGATGTTTGCAATCATAAGTGGTGTTTATTACAAATATTTGAATACATTATTTGTTTTAATAACTGTGCTGTCACCGGTCTGTGTGTTATTGTGTTGTCACCTGTCTCTGTGTTACTGTGCTGTCACCTATCTGTGTTAGTGTGTACCTGCTAAGAAGCAGCGGCTCTAGTGATCTGTCACTTTGCTTCAAGTTTCCTTTTCTTTTGCTGGCAATACACCTATGTTATATATCCATTATCTTTGGAGGGCAACTACAACTACAGAACAGCTCCAGAACTCAGTGAAAGCACCTCAGCATAGACTTATGAAAACATAAAACAATATCTGAATACTTTTAATACACACTACTCATTGTAAGGGGCAGTAAACAAAAAACTTAAAACTGAAAGAAGAATGTAATTTAAAGTTATTAACTCTTTAAGGACTGCAGTCATCTGTCTATAGAAGTGCATAGGTGGGCTGACAATATACAGTGAACATCAAACATTAACGGGCAAACACATTAACTTAAATGCAAGTAACAAATATAAGGATTCCATGCAAAAATGCAAGTCTTAAATATTTCTTTCTTTTTTCTTTTTTTTTTTTTTTTTATTGGGTACCCCATTGTAACTCTAGTCATTTTTATCATATCTTTGTCGTTTTAAAATTTTAAAGATCGACTGATATAAAGATACTATGCATAATTACAAATGTTACTCCGTGTCCAATTACGTATGTGTATATAATATATTATATATATATATATATATATATATATATATATATATATATATATATATATATATATATATATATATATATATATATATACACATACACACACACACACACACACACACACACAGAGTACACAGAGTACACACAAACACATACTGAATCACACCACATGAACATATCTTAAACTGACCATAATTGAACATAGGAAAGGGAATTAACTTTATTTAAAAAATAAAGATTTGTAACAGAAGGCAAAAAAGGAACAAATACAAACAGCAATTAACAACATAACACATGACCACCCACCCCCACCCCCCTACCTCCAGGAGTATGGATGGGGTTCTGTACAAGAAAATGAAAGAAATAAGTGAACACAACTGACATTTGTTTGCTGGTGGTTTTGATTTATATAGCGTTGATGACTGGGTACACTGAATAGCTTTTCTGCTCACAAACCATTTAAACTGAGTTGTATACTGTAGGTCAATTCGATAACCCCAGTAACACAAGCCCTGTTTAAGATATTTTACAATTACTGTACCAAAACAAAACAAATACAAAACAGATTTGAGAAAATAATATAATACAGCTCCCTTACATGGATCTGCTAAATATTAAAAGTAAATAAATACAAAAAAAATAATAACTGCGCTGTATTGTCTTTTGAAAACATCCTAGCTTGCTTTAGAAAATGTTGGGAAAAGGGGATATGGTTTCATTAACAACGGTAAGCCATTGACAGAAAGTAAACACATCATAAGGGAATATAAAGGAAATGTTTCACTGAAAAGCTTCCTTAACCATTTCCCTGCTTGCTTTGTTATTTTCTCTGACAATAAATCAGTCCACAGAGCGCCCTTTCAAACTCACAGAGTAAAATACTAGCCTTTTCCTACATTCCTCAGCACATGAATCATTTGGACTTCCTGCTTCCACAAGGCATTTCCTGTTCAGCCTTACAGAGTAACTTCACTGCTGGATCCCAGCAGGAACTTGACACAATTTTGATTTAACCAGAAAAGGTAGCAAGCTGAGCTGCACAGTGGTGTTTATGGAAGTAAGCATTGCTCCTCGGTTCATGGTGAATATGCTATATGGCATGACACTGGTGTGCACAGGTTTTGTCTTTACTTTGGCAATAGCACTTCATATGATTAATGTTGTTTCATTTCCCATTGCTGTTTTTATTTTTCTTTACATGCATTTACCACCTCCTCAACATCATATTAAAAAATCTCAAGACAAAAAAATAAATCCAAATGAACCATATAATAAATCATGACTAAGGTTTTGGTACAGGTTTGAATCCTCACCAAAAATGCAGCCATGCAGTTATTTTGTTTGTTTTGTTTGTTTGTTTGTTTGTTGTTTTGTTTTGTGATGACTGTTACAGTTGATTCTTACATGTAGACATCTAACACAGGCACCCCCCCCTACCCCATCCCCCCAAAAAAATTCTAACAAAAAAGATCTCTGAAGAAAATGCACACGTAGGAGACAGCTTCACTTCACTTTACCTAGAAGGGAAGCTTTACTATGCACCTAAAGAAGGACACCATTTTTCACATGTTCTTTACAGTTTTACACAAATAGCTACTGAAATCGTAGGCAGACTGTACCTCACTGAAACCACTCTAATCCAGGGGATGATAACTCCTTCATGAAACCATATACAAAACAATGAAAATACATGTTACAGAAATTACTTCACAACCCCACAGACAAAATCTGACACTCACCTTATTATTAGCACCGAAACAGAAATCACGTGTTAGTCACAGCACAGGTGATGCAAAGGGAAAGGGGAAAAAAATGCAAGTCATTGATTCCAGAATAGGAAGGAAACGGCTGAAGAATAAGCTGACGAGTATTTTTTTTTTTTCTTCGTTGCAAACAGTTCTCAGGACTAAGCATGCCGTTTCTGCTATCTTTTTGTGTGAGTGTGTTCAAATAAGAGCTTTAATGACCAACCTCCGAGCAAAATCTTTCCCCTTTACCTTTTGCATAAACACAGTCTGCTCCGTGGCCTCACTTTGATTGCTTAGGCTTTCGTCATCACTGTCTGGGGGCTCTTCTTTGACTTTGATAACTCCCAGGTGTGCTCCAGGAACCTCTCCCTCACAGCTGCTGCTGCTGCTGCTACAGTTCATGATGCTGCCACAGGAGGGCACCTTGTCCTCCTGCATTGGCTGATCTTTGTGGTTCTCTTCCTCAGTCTCCTCCAGGTGACTGCTTGGCTGTCTGAGCTGCTCAATGGATTTAGAAAGCATCTGAAATAGGAATGTCAGTGGTTTTAAACTGAACTCATTGACCCGTTATGTCATATCCATGTAAAAGAGGTTCTTTACATCTCAAATCAATTAGCAATGTAATGATTTTCCATCATCCATAGCAAAGGATTATATTGCTCTTTTCCTAGTTTCTAATTAATGTGAAAGTCAAGTTTTATATATATATATATATATATATATATATATATATATATATATATATATATATATATATATATATATATATATATATATATATATATATATATATATATATAATATATATATATAATATATATATATATATATATATATATATATATATATATATATATATATATATATATATATATTATTTTATTTTTAAATTTAATACAATTTGAGCTGACAAGTGAGACTTGAATTTGAACAAAAATAAAGTATTTTTGTTAATGTATTGGGAATTGTTGTGACTCCAGATACAGCTTTGCTCAGGCATTTCCTTTTGCATCCCCCGGGTCAATGTCTTGCCAATCTGGGCTTTTAAACACTCTTAAGCTGAATCTGTTAAATTTAAAGCCAAATATTGTACACATTTTAAATAAAACTACTACTATGAAGAACAACAACAACAACAACAACTCACAAATCTACAGTATCTATGAGCATGGTGCTTTTCCCATTACCACTTTAGAATTAGTGTCAAATGTACCTCAGTGTGCCAGTTTGCCATACAGTGTACCCATTCATGTAACACTTGCCTCATAATTCAGCAGAATAGTTTTACTCTATATACTTACTGTACACTGGAGATTGAATGTTGTGTTTATACTGCTACAGTGTGCTAGAATGAAGTCTACTGCAAATATAACCCTACAATAGATGCCTATTACACCAGATGCTTTTCCACTACTTTTTTATATTACCTACCACCTTTATATAATGTATCTACCATTATATACACCAAGAAGAAAAAGCAATTTAAGTACTAAGTCTATTTTGTTGGGGTGTAATCTTGATGCTACTTGGCCTAAGGTAACAAATATGTGCCAAAAACTATAAAATAATAGCACCTTTTTTGTCATGTAAAAAAGGGAACTGGATTGTGTAAGATGGTGCCAAACTAATGTTTTTTAGAAATGTAACTGTACATAATTCATAGCAGCCTTAGTAAGCATCAGCACAGGAAGAGGGGAAAATGCATTAAAACAAGCCAAAGTGTAGCTGTTAGAGCCCAAACAGGAAAGACATCAAAAGTAAATACTACCTGCCTAACACTGCAGGAAGTGAGCACAAGCAAACACCCTGGCCTCAGAACACAGACCCTTTTTTATAAATATCCAGCTGAGAATTACCTTTCTTCTTTAAGCATTAGTAAGTGCCTTAATGCCACCTATAAAATCCATAAGCACTTATAAATATCCATTAGTGTCTCAAATGCGGCTGATAAAATGTTTTTTACATGCAGCACCACTTTTGTTCATTTTAATTGGGTTAATGATTCACAAATTCCTACCCGATAAAAAAAAAAAAGACAACTAATCCCTGATTAGTCCCATTTAGCACAAAGGCTGTAAAGTGTTGTGTATTCGCTCACACATAGACCCCTATAGTACAGCGTATGCAGCAACTGGTGATCCTGTAAATGATCAAAGTGCCAACTTTAGCCTATTTGGAGAATATAATTTAATGCAGCAAGTCTCAATAATCAAATTATTAAATGCTCTATAAACTTCTCTGTAATTAAAAAAAAAAACCTCTTATTAAAAAGGCAGGGTGTTTACTGTACGTAGAAGATCTGGATTTTGACCGTACATGGAAGGGGTCAGTTCTTACTTTTCAGTGAAAGCGATAAACTAGTAGCAGCCCTTGTGTGGGCCTGGCTGCTGATAAAGACCGGCAATGGCAGGCAGAGATTCTGGTGAATCTTTATCTACCTCATTCTGGCGACTAAGATACAAGATCATAGGTAACTTTAAAAATAAACCCAGTCTAACATGGAAGAGGCTGGGCGCGAACTGGCGACCCTGCACACTGCAAGCAGGCGTCTCAACCACAGTGCAAAAGAGCCAGGCTCATCCACATTTGTGGTTAAGAGCTTTAATTAACAGGGAGAAGGACAGAAGCCATAATGGCAATATTTCACTCGGCAGTGCCCATTTTATTTTTATTGAAAGGTCAGCATCAACTCGGCTATAATAAAAGAAATGCAGTACTGTTTGAAACTATTTGAAAAAAAGTTGATTATTCACTCAGTTTGCTACATTTGTATGATTTTCTTTTGAAATGATTGTGACTACATCGGCAAGCATAGGTTAATAGAAAAACATCCTTTAAAAAAAATAGTCCTACATAAAAAACAAGAGCTTACTGGAATATTGAGAAATGTTTAAGACTGGAGTGGATATATTTTTTTGTTTGATGGGAAAGCTCAGTATTTCTATATCGGGCCTCCTTACTTCATAGGCTAGGGCTGCTGCAGCATTCACACAATGGCTTCTTTCAGCCCCACTGATATATCAAACATTTGCCTTGCACACTCGCTGGAATAATTATGGACAATGTCTTGTTTAATAGCAAGGTCAAAGCTGCCAGCACACAGAAGCACAAATACTGCCAATAAGAAACAAAAGCCAGTATTCTGTGCATGCGTTTCCCTTTTGAACTTGATCAAATTCGATTACACGGTGCTCAAAAAGTGACACTATGGAAATGCTTGTCTAAGATAACAGAATTAAGTGACATTTGCCTATCCCATTTTCTTTTTACTGACTACTGTCTGTTAAAGGCAGTGCCTGCTATATCTCCACTTGTACTTTTGAAATGTTTTTTTTATATAGACAGAGTATTTCCCTTGATGTTCGTTCAATGAGGCTCATTTAGACTGAGTGTGACAGAGAGAAAGATGAGAATTCCACCACTAGTCTTACTTTGTTTATCTGGATCTGCTGCTGGTATTGCTTCTGCTTCTCCAGGAACTGTTGATGCTGTTGCTGGATGACCAGCTGTGCCAAGGTGCTCTGTGGCAGCGGGGCTGACTGCGTTCTGTTCAGAGGCCGATGGCGAGGCAGCTTGTGTCTGACACTTGAGGCTGGTCTGTCTTTCATTGCCAAGGGAGACTGAGGGTGGATAGGGACTGCACCTTGAACGACAGGAAGAATTTCACAAATCAGATACTGTCTGTTTGGATACTGACATTGCTTTTCATGTAGACTCAATAGGGATTGGCAAAAGGAAAGGTTGTGGTTTTCATTTTGCATTGTGATACTCTTTTTCACTTGCAAAATGCACAACTACAGCTAGTTCAAAGGAAACGTACATTTGTGGTTTTAGATTTTAATGTTAAACAAAATAAAGTTTAGAGTACCCAGTAGGACCGTAGGTGATGGAACACTGCTGGAAATGTATTCAGTGACAACATTGCCGTCTTTACATTCATTCAACAACATTTATAAAAGGAAACCAATAGATAAATGACATCTGTAACAAATAACATAGGTAGTAGGCAATTAAGAGGTATCACAATTATTTTTTTTACTGTAATATGGTACAAATAAAAGTTTGTTTTTCCATCTAATTCAAATTACAAAGAACTGCCAATGCCTCCTTTAAAAATAAATCCTACCATTCTCAAAAAAAATAAAAATAAACACACACACACACACACACAATTATTCATGTACATAATAATACTGCAAACCTACCATTTGTAAAATTCTTCTGCTGCCGCATTTGTTCCTTTATTAATAGATGCTGAAGCAGGGCCTGGTGGCTGTTATTCACCTTTGCTTCCAATGCCACTGGTGGAAGGCCAGACGACAGAGGCCCAGCTCCCAGGTACTGTCCTGGAAGAGCCTGCCTCATGGCCTGCATGGCGGAATCACCATGTTGTTCTTTCAATGTGGTGGCAGCCTGGACACAAGAAAAACAGAACATTAAATTAACACCCCAACACAGCATGCTTTCCTAAATCTGCTGTACAGAAAACGTTTTTTATTGTGTTTAGGATTGAAACTGTCACTGTTTTGTTTTTAATAGTAGCATGCTATATTTGGATGTAATTTACTTTCGTCACTCAACTGTTTAAGCGGTTATATGTTTTATTTGGCTGAATTTGGTTTTAAAAGCTTATTGCAATCTTTTGAAAAAAATCAGTAGACTTTTTTTTTTTTAAAGAAAATCCAATTCTTTTTAAATGCACTATGAGGCTAATTTGAAATATAGGTTATAAATCTAGAATAATGGGTTTCATGTAGGATACTGTATTACTAACTTGCTTTGTGACAATTTTGTAATATAATGTGTTTTTTAATACAAATATATGTTTATATGTATTTTATATTTTAGTATCATGTACATTTTTCCCAAACTCATTTTGTAAATGTAAAGTTTAGCACACTTTGAGCCTCATTTATGACAGGGCACTACATGTAGCTGTAACTTGCACATTAAGTAGAGAGCCTAACTTGCACCATGAATCTAAATTTACTGCCCCATTTAATAACAGAAAACACATTCATTTACATGCATACCATTTGGATAATTTACATACCATAGCATGGCATGCACACTGCATATATTGTGAGCGATAATTTAATGTGCACGATAATGTGCAAGACTTTACTTGTGACCACCGTAATATAAAAAGGTGGCTTATATTGAGTGATCAACAGACCTTTGCAGGGGAGAGTCCGAGGCAAAGCAAACTAAAACTGCATGCAGAGGAGTTAGAAGTTTTAGTGGAGGAGGCTGTTTTAAATTATAATACCTTGTTTGGTCTAGTGTTTTATTTAATCAATATATTATTTGTACCAATGTAGTCAACTATAAATTAAAATCTAAGAAATGATAACCTTAATTCACGTTTCTTCACACTTAATATAACCTGTTATATACAGGTCATTTTCACTGCTCTTTATGAAAACTTTAATGCAAGTAATGCCTCCATGATGCCAGATAGATTTCATCCCAGAAAAATAGGTTTAAATAGTGCGCCTATCAGTGGTTAAAGCCTGGTTTCCAAACAAACTAATTATTGCCCTTCAGTAAATACAGTGTGAATATAGCTCATCTCATTATCCAGAGTGGGGTGCCTCATTTAAATACATTTTTATGCATTACCGTACACATTACCATTATGTTGCACAATAAAATCAGTGTGCACCATAATATGCCCAATATTTTGTGCGATAATGAATACAATTACAATAGTAAATACCTAACTCATGAACGTGCTGCACACTAATTGCAATGATGTTGCACCATAATGTTTAGTGCCCTTTAGCTCAGGGAGGTCCAGTAAATCGGATAATATGTCAGCTTATAAAAACTGAAAATGATGGATTGTTTGGAGTGCTATCTATTTTTATGATAAAGCACACAATTGCTTTAACTTCTTAAATCATGGTGATGAATTGGGTGATTGTGAAAGATAAGAACTGTGCTGGGATTGGATACTGAAGCCCATTATTTATCCAAGGGACATAAAATCCTGAGAGGTGAAAGGTCTCAGGCCTGAAGCAATGCATTAATCTAGTGTGCCAGCAAGTCTCTCACAACTATTTCTAAATGCACCAATTCAGAAAATCTATTTCATACTTCAGCCCACGTTGTAGATTAATACTTTAATGGAAAGGTAAAACCACGGACAGCTACACCACAAGCTTTAAATGGGTTATACAAATAAAGGGGTACTAAAAAGTTCTAAAATCTTTAGAAATTTCTGGATAGACTAACATTCCCTGTCATGTATTATCGGTAATCAGTTATTTTGTTTTACCGAACAAAACAACTGCAAACGTCAAGATTCACATCTCATTGTCAGGGTTTAAAATTAAAAACTTACAACAACTTACATTTATTGGAGAGGATGCAGCTGGAAGTCCCACATTAATATTGGGTAATGAGGGGGATGTGTACAGACTTAACAAGGTCATCGATTCTTCAGGTTTTAAGACCCTTTCATGTGAAAGGAGATGCTGTAGGAAAGACAAATGGTGTACATTAATAGTGCAATGGTACTGGGCATTGATTTATTCTCGAGGGAGTCTGAAAAAAACTTGCTTTGATACCAACATAGTAATATTTTATTCCCTGTCATTATGACACCCAACTCAATTTGTAAGCTTCGGTGTAATGACTGCATTGTCACACACACACACACACACACACACACACACACACACACACACACACACGCACATGCATACAGCCACCACAGTGGGGATCTGCGCTCAAGCACACTTCCTTTGTTCATTAAAGCCACCCTCCCAGCATGTGGTCCCTGAGATTCCATGTATTTCTTGTCTATGCCGCTGCCACCACCACCCCACCCCCCACTGATATTTGCCCCAGGGGAACAGTAGTCCATGAAATGAATACCTAATGTAACAGTACAACAACATCAGTTGCTTATGCTGCAAACATGAAGCATATGGGTCTGTATGAGGGACTAAGGCCATTTGAGAGATAGTTTACTGGGGCGTTAAGCTTGTGTAAATATAATAACAGTTGAGTATGCATTTGATACCTGGGGGTCTTTTCTGACCATGTCTGGAATATCAATTAAGCTGAAAACAGGATTCCCCCCCACCCCACTTTCAATAGACTCCTGAATGTCACTGGAGGTTCATGGGAGAGTAAACAGTGTGGATGTTTTCCAAAAACACAGCCGGGCAGTAAAGTTTGTTTGGAGATGTGTCATATCAACCAGCCCTCAATAAATGTACACTATTGTGTCTGTACTCCTAAGGGAACTTTTACTAGTTACTGGGGAAATGGATCCATGAATCACTAAAAAAAAAGCTTGTGGGGAGCTTTATAACGAGAATTACTGTGCTTTTTTTGCAGAAAGCGCAAAATGAGATCTTCTGCTATCTGTAAAATCCTGTCAATGAAGGACACCTAATCTTTCCACACTGTGCTAAAAAGTATATATAAATCTAAACTGATAGGTATGTTTTCTTTTTAAAATCAAATTGCTTTTCAATACAGCGCATCTGCATTTCCTTCCAATAAACTTAAAGATGCAGTCATAAAACATTCTATTTAAATCAATGTTGCTTCACTTTTCTTTTCAGTATATGTATCATGACAGTGTCTTTTTTTATTCATTCATGTCGTAGTTCTAACATTAAGAAGTTTTGTTTTATAGCAGGAAGGGGAGTTATATGGGTTATAAATTGGTGGCTTACAAAGTTTAATGTTATGCTGCATTCATTTCTATTTCCCTTGACAGGAAACATATATTCACAAGAGCCTATCAAAGGTGGAATTATCACTTGACAGACAACACAATGCCCTGTAGGATAAGAATTATTATTATCTGTTT
This sequence comes from Polyodon spathula, assembly GCF_017654505.1. Classification (NCBI taxonomy): domain Eukaryota; kingdom Metazoa; phylum Chordata; class Actinopteri; order Acipenseriformes; family Polyodontidae; genus Polyodon; species Polyodon spathula. Next base: position 88,878,608 of record NC_054536.1, on the reverse strand, counting down.
ACTGAAGAGAATCTGTGGTGTGAATCTACTGTCCCTTTATTTACAAGGGTGTTGTACAGTGGTTGGGGTTGATCATGAATGCTATGACTTCACTTATCTCTGCCCTTTTTTTTCAATTCAGTGATGCTATCAAAAGATGAATGACCAGCAAACCCACTTATGAGTGTGATTAAGGTAGATCAGTTTGTAAAGTCAAATTTAGGGTGTAGTGTCTTTCTATTTAAAGAATTGTCTCTGGAAGTTAAACACAATAGTCAAGAACCATAAGAAATATAGTTGTGTAACTTGAAAAGCCCTTTGTCCCATTTGAATTAATCTCATCTCCACCCGTGCAGCTCATGATAACTCACCTCAGTGTGAGCTGTGGTTGGAAGGACTGAGGTTGAATTCTCGGGTCCAATTCCAGTGCATCCACTGTTAGGGGAGCTGGGACTGGATCCAGGGACACTGCTGCTCACTGACGTATCTGGAAACAAACCATAATTTAAAATCAAACATGTACGTGACTAAAAACCTGAACAGACTTGACAGTATGCAATAAAATCAACAGCGAAAGGCATGCCTTCACCTTAAAGTGAACTGTCCTAGAAAACATAAAAAATGACTGAATGAGTCAAGTCACTCGGTTCAACATATTTGTGGTGATAATTTAAGTAACGGGACCTCAAAGGTCAATGCCATTCAAGCATTTCAAGGGCAGCAGTTACAATAACTCTGGAGCTGAATAACTTTGAATTGGTAGCACAAATTACTTCCATATTTTCAGTTACTTTGGATGTTGAGTGAAATTGTGGACTACAATAATTGATTGTTTGAGACACCTTTAAAAATAAATACTTTAAAACAATTAAATGTATTTACAGAGAACATACGCAGTCACCTACTCTCATCAGACTAAAACTCCAGCCTTTCTTTCTTTCTTTCTTTTTAATATAGGTGAAAGAGAGAGGTACTTTGATGAAGTAATTACCTATCCTAATACCCAGTGTTCAGAACTGACATGCTACCTGGCCATCATAAAACAGAACTGTCGGTTCATGGCTGGTTCCTGAGTTACCTGTCACATCGTGTGTTCTCTTTTTGTATGGATTTATCACATTTCCGTCTTTCCTCCTTAGCAATGGACTGCTCCTTCTCTCTGCCACTTTCTGTTTTAATCTTGAACGCACTTTCAGGTTGGGTTCAGAAGCTTGTAAAACAAACACAAGAAGTTCAATTAGATACATTGTAACGCTAATGCCATAGAGAAGAGCTGACCAGCATGTTTTTGAGATGATATACACAAATTCACATACTGTAGACATCATTGTTGGTCAATGCAAAATACATATAGAGAGATCTGAGACTTGTACTGAGTCATCTGTAATACATTATTCTGGTAGCAAGTGGAACATCTCCAGTGAACACAAGCACTGAATCAATAGCAGCACTTAAAATAATACAAAAATACTGGACTAGCTGTATTACTACAGCTCATCTATAGTAGAAGGAGCAATAACTAAACCCATGTCCATTACCGTGACAAGGATGCATCTTTTAGAGGGGAAAAGCTCTTTAAAAATGTCAGCCATTTATGCAGTACAGGCACTAGAGGTAAGGCTTATGACTTTTTGGTTTTTCCAGGTCTCAATTTATATTTATAATGGAGACATGAGATACAGTAAATTAATATGTGTTACATTCTGATGCAAATCAGTTACAGCATAAAGTGAGGGCCAGCTATAAAGTGGAGGCACTGGACAGTGGTGGTTCTAGTTTGCTAATTTAAAGAGCTGACATTTCTTAAGGGAGCCAATTTTAATTGTAATGTGCAATGAAAAAAAAAAAAAAAAAAAACAGAAAAAAACACACATGATTAAGAATGCATTAATTTAAACCGAGAATGTATAAAATGACTATTTGGACAATTATGGTAGTATTCCATAATCAACTATACTCTAGTTGTAAAACATCAAATGTCCATAAATAAGGGAGCACTACAAGAATTTGTGTCTAGCACCTTGGCAGCAACATAATAACTACATTTAAAAAGAACAAGTTGTGCACAGACATTTTAATAAAAAGGAAACTTGCAGCATTATGTCCTGCTGTTAAATCCGGATGACTAAGTGAGGCTTGGCGCCTATGACAGAATCAAGCTGAAGGCTGCCTGCCTTGTTTGAATTTGTTTAACAAATCTCTGCTACTTCCTTAATTTTCATTGTGAGAGTATGTGTTATTTATAATGTCTCTCAGCTGCTGAACGATAGACGCTTTCCCACCCAGTGGCTGTCTAATGTGATGCAAATCCTCTCGGTGCTGGAGGAGAACTCTTCAAAGCTGCCTGGAGAGCATTTCAAGTGCTGCAGGGATTTGCTTCACATACGGCTGCTCCAATAGCTTTCTATTATTATTACACAGCCTTCATGTCCAGAATCCAAATCAATCACAGAAAAAAAAAAAAACACAATAAGAGTCCCTTGAAGTGCTTATCTTTGTTGCACATCCTCGACGTAAGAGCAACATAATGGACGATTTTGGTTTGGTATTTGAACTGAACTGTTACAAGATTTCAGTGTTTTATCATGAAGTGAAACACTGCCATATTGTGACACCTACAGTAGTGATGGTCAGATCAATACATGTATTTTAAAACTTTATATATATATATATATATTATATATATATATAAATCTCCTATACCTAGTGATAAGTAATGTTTTTAGCTACATAGAAACAGTATATGGTCAACTGTTTCAACACTACACCACTACACACTCACACATAACCAGCTAGACAAAGCTGACATTTTGATGTGGTCACTTACAGTAGTGATGTTTGGGCAATGGTTCTATTGTTAATGTTCTGGGGCCCAGCCATTTTAGAAAATATACAATGTCAGACTTGTAGGGAAAGAATGATTGAAGAATCTGAGACCTTAATCTCCAGTGATGCAGGCAGGGGGAGCAGTTTAATCTGTGCTTTAAATAAAAGCTCTCATCTCTACTCATCTGCTTCGTCTCCAACTTGAAAGCAGAGTGGCTGGGGCAGGACACAAATAGATGCACTAATACAGGCTATTTTAATTAAAGCCTTTTATCACATGCTCTAAGCAGAATCTATTCTAGTCATATGCTATATATAAAATAAATAACAAGAGAGAGGCAGATTACAGGTGATAATCTACTTTCCTGACTCAAATTGGGGGTTATGGAGCTATATTCCTCTTTCACTGGCTTAAAAAATGCTGCTTAGCACAATTCTCCATGTATGTGTTAAGTAAATCTGTGTGTTTATGTTATATGTGTATTTTTGATATAACACCTTATTAGTAAATTTCTCAAATCGCCCCCGGAACATTACCTGTATATAAATTTGAAGCAAGATTTATACCTGTGCCCATCCATCACACAACAACACACAACACATATATATATATATATATTATATATATATATATATATATATATATATATAGATACACCACATATACATAAGAAAGTTTACAGAACATAAGAAAGTTTACAAATGAGAGGAGGCCATTTGGCCCACTTGTTAGTAGCTTATTGATCCCAGAATCTCATCAAGCAGCTTCTTGAGGAATCCCAGGGTGTCAGCTTCAACAACATTACTGGGGAGTTGCTTCCAGACCCTCACAATTCTCTGTGTAGAAAAATGCCTCCTATTTTCTGAATTGAATGCCCCTTTGTCCAATCTCCATTTATGACCCCTGGTCCTTATTTCTTTTTTGGTGTTGAAAAGGTCCCTTGGATCGACATTGTCAATACCTTTTAGAATTTTGAATGCGTGAATCAGGTTGCCACGTAGTCTTCTTTGTTCAAGACTGAATAGATTCAATTCTTTTAGCCTGTGCACATGACATGCCTTGTAAACCAGGAATAATTCTGGTCACTCTTCTTTGCACTCTTTCTAGAGCAGCAATACCCTTTTTGTAGCGAGGTAAGCAGAACTGAACGCAATATTCAAGAAAAAGTATTTGCCCCCTGTCTGATTTTCTGCATCTTTGCAAATTTTTCACATTGAATTTGGTCAGATCGTTTTGTGGGTTGTAGTAATATGTAGAGGGAGTCTGAGAGAAAAAAATGACACCAAAGTTTGGTGCTTCTTTCATTTGTTTGGTGTGCAAGGTCATCAAACACGCAGTCTTCAGGTGTGAAAAAGTTATTGCCTCCCCCCTAGTTAACTCAACCCAATTAAATGGCTAGTTAGGGTCAACGGTTTGAATACTTTGGTCAACAATCAGGCCTGATTTGGGCCAGCTCTGCCCAATATAAATCTGACTAACTTTGGCCTTTACCATCAGAGTGAATTTCTCAGCACACCGGTTCCAGAGGCACACCATGCCTCCGGAAAAAAAAGAAAAGTTGTTGATGCCTCCCAGTCAAGAAAGGGTTACAAAGCCATTTCTAAGGCTCTGGGGCTCCACCAAACCACCGTCAGAGCCATATTGTCCAAGTAGAGAAAGTTTGGGACAGTAGTGAATCTTCCCAGGCGTGGCCATCCTGCCAAAATCTTTCCAAGAGCAAGGTGTAAAATCGTCCAGGAAGCCACAAAGAACCCTAGAACAACATCCAGGGATCTGCAGGCCTCCCTCGGCTAAGGTCAGTGTTCATGACCACCATCAGAAAGACACCAGGCAAAAATGGGATTCATGGCAGAGTAGCAAGGCGGAAACCACTGCTAACTAAAAAGAACATGAATGCTCGTCACAAGTTTGGTAAAAAGCACCTGGATGATCCTCAAGAGTTCTGGAACAATGTTCTACAGACAACATGGGCCCCGATATATCTGGCGAAAACCAAACACTGCATTCCACAGTAAGAACATAACTGCATAACTTTCATTAATAAATACATGAAATAAGTATCAAAATTTTGTGTTGTTTGTTCACTCAGGGTCCATGTTATCTAATATTCGATTTTGGTTGAAGATCTGATAACATTCAGTGTCAAAAATATGTAAAAATGAAGAAAATCAGACATACTTTTCACGGAAAAAGTATTTATATATACTAATATATATAATATATATATATATATATATAGTATATAATAATATATCTATAATATATATTATGATATATATATAGAAACTAGGAATGACTATAAACTTGACTTTCACATTAATTAGAAACTAGGAAAAGAGCAATATAATCCTTTGCTATGAATGATGGAAAATCATTACATTGCTAATTGATTTGAAATGTAAAGAACCTCTTTTACATGGATATGACATATTGGGTCAAAAAGATCAGGAATGCTTTGTCAGACACAGGCAGGGAACCAATAAAAGCATTTTTAAACAATTACCATGCATGGAGTGCTAGAAGCATGCTATTTGGTAGGTTTCGTGACAGGAAAGTAAGAGGAAGACATATTTGTCACTTATCTGATTGGTATATATCTATATATCTACCACTGCTGCAATCTTATGTTCAGAATGCTAATTGTAGATTTAATCTGAAGAGAGCTCATTAGTATTAACTTAGACAGAAATTAAGAATACTAATGGATCAATCTTGCTATCATAATGCTTTATATAAAATTGTATTATAAACTTAATAATACTGACAAATATGACTCCAATATCTTGTTCCTAAAAAAAAATAAAATAAACAGAACAGTCTCAATAGCTAGAACCAGCTAGGCAATGCAATGAGTGAGACACTGACTTTTTGACAAGAATAGCACTGGGTCACAATTTTAGCATTGTAACTTAGAGACTGGTTAGAGGGTCACAACTGAAAACAAAAATAAACTAATATGTAAATACAACAATGCCATATTCACTAACCAACCTGGTAAACAGAGGATATTACATTAATTGACATTAATAGGAGTACTGTAATTATTCAACGGAGCAGGATAGTGAAAGAGCTGATAAGTCACAGAAAGGAGTGGGTGGGTTGCTCTGGTAACAGCACGTCATGCATCTGCATGTGGTATTCTGTTTGTACTGTAGCACAAGAACAAGTCATGCCATCATTGGGATGAAAGAAAGAAAAATTCAAAAATGAGATCCAGTACAAAAGAATTATTCACAGGATCTTTCAACGCTGCTTGTTGTAATATCATGTTCTCGCACTAATATTTTTGTAGGGTTTTTTTGTTTTTTTGTACTAACAATGAGTTAACTTACACAACAATCAGTAAAGCACACAGGTCATGAACAGAAAAGCAAAGGATCAGAAGTAGTGACACCGGCTTCTTGCCAGGTGCTACTACCATATGCTTTTAATTGGGACCTGCTGCAGTGTCTGTTTACAGTTCTCAAGAAGGTTCAACTCTTTCCTCTTTCACTTTGTCGTTGATGTATTGCTTTATCTGAACCACCTAGGAAAATTAAAAAGGCTATTTTTTTTTAAATGCACAAAATCTACAGAATGTGTGATTGTGTGTGTGTTTGTTAAAATGCTTAGTAGTGTTTTTTCCTTCAAAAGAACTTTCCAAATAGACAATAAAGCACACAGACTGGATATTTCAATAGAAAAGCTATGTCTTTAAAAGTCAGCCCTGTGAAGTGGTGATACTAATTGTATCCCTTGTAAAAATAGTGTTGTTTGGGCTACCTGACACTTGATGAATATCGGCTATTAGAAAAATACCACAACAATATTTGAACAACAATTAGATAAGAGGTTTACATGTAGTTAATGCAAAATGAAAATATATGAACTACTTTGTGTGTTTATGTAAAGGGCTACTATTATATATTGCTTTAACTTTGAAACCCCAGTCTTTGTGGTTCAGTGTGCTAATGCACTGACCCATTTAAATAAAGAGCACAGTAAATTCAGGGCTGTCATGCAATGGGGCTCTTCTGTGTTATTTGCTCCAGGTCCAAGTCTTAATAACGTTATTCTTCAACTAGTTTTAACACTGCAGGAGAAACTTAAACTTGAGTGTTGTGACTATATCACACATCCAGTATGTGTTGTAGCACAACTTTATTTTTATTTATTTATTTTTTCTGCCCCAAATATTTTAAGTTGTATTAAAAAAGATAACTGCAATCTAATTTGCTGTAAACAATGTCCCTGTAAACCACAAAACGGACCATGTTCCTTAATTGCACCAAATATTAACTTAATTTAGTTGTGTTACTGTAAAACCACTATACCAGTTTAGCAAAATGAATACACAATTAAATGCTGTGCAGATAAAAAAAAAGAATTGTATTAAGTAGATCAGCTGCTAATACATTTGACACTTTGTTACACTGACCGATATGGGCAAATTGTCTGTGCAATACATTTACTATGGAGGCTAAGGCTGTTTAAATCTCAATGCAAAAAAATCAAAGACCATTTGTATGTTGGCAGTTCAAGAATTTATAGCTAGAAATAATACTCTAACATCCATTGCTTTTCCAATCAGCAGTTTAAAATAAAAAAAGCTCATGGGTCATGCAGCTCATCCTATAGATTTCTCAACATGATTCACCTTCAACACGTCAAACAATTAGTCTTTTTATTTGACTGGAACCTGCACCAGCTACAACAGTTTTGAAATCTAAGTCATGAGCTAGCGAGGCACAGTGTTACATGTTTCTCAGCTTGTTAGAGGAGAATGAAAAGATAAACATCCCTGTCATATTCAATTCTGCACTGTTTCTGTGCTTCTGCTTCTCTAGGTGCCAATCCCTTGTTTTTGATAGTTGTTTAAATGAAGAACAAGCAGTACCTTTATATCTATCTGCCATATGCGAGCCAACCACAAACAAGGTTTTAATGAGGAAAGACAGGAAGTGGGGGAGGGAAATTACCACATCTAGAGCCTGAAACCTGAGGAACAGGAAGTAAGCCCTGGGCTGTTCTTGTCCATGTAGGAGGATTGTTATTAAAGCATGGGAAGGTCCATTTTTACAGTCACATTGGCTTTCAAGGGTACAAAATGGAAAGGGTACAAAAAAGAGGTGGAAAAGATAGCTTTGAAGTTTAACACATATAAAGTGTTGTGCTTTCTTAACAGTGGTGCAACTAGCAGGAAACGTTGGGCTGGCTGGGCAAGTCTCTCCGGAAAATCGAACTAAAAATAAATACCGGTACCGTTTTACAGCTGTGCATGTTATACGAAATTATAGAGGAAAAGAATAATAATATTGTTATCATTAATATCATGATAATGATAACAATTACCACTACTGTATAATAAAATAACAACAAAAATAATGAGTTTATTTTTACTAGTACAATAATAATAATAATAATAATAATAATAATAATAAATAATAAATATGAAATAACTTGCTCAGAAATCTAGGCAGTGATTCTTTTCTAGTTCATCTATGATGTTTTCAACTTGAGGACTTGAAATGTTCAACATGCTGACCGCAAACAGGACTTGAGCCTGCGTAAAGAGCTAAAAGATTTTTCGGCTGATGCTGTTATGACTGGTATTGTTGCAAAGATTTTTAATAAACAGTGGATGTTCAGATAGAACATTGGGTCATCTGCTGTAAGTGCTTTCATCACATTGTTCTGTCTTTCATCCATGGGGCACCTGTTCCATTGTGCAGGCCACCTATCCTACTCGTTCTTTAGATCCTCCGGTGTATCAGGATTGTCATCATCATACATTTGCATGGTAGTACTTAACTCCTAGAACCCATGCACAGCCATGTACTTTGGAATGAGGTACTGGATCATGCAAACCGTTCCGACATGTTCACTGAATCTCTCAGCTAATTCATTCAAGAGGCTATCGACAAACGGAAAGTCTGTTTTTGGATCTGTTGCTGGGTAGTTCACCCATTTTGTTTGCTTTCCTGCTAGTCAAGGCATTTCAAGAGGAATGCCTGCAAGTTCCTCTGCTTTTTGAAAAATGTAGGCAAATTCCTCTTCAAGGTTCTGCCTTATGCTGTTAATAGCATTGCGGGTATTGTGGATGTGCTCCAAGCACTGCAGAATGTCTATGTCCAGTTTCTGGAGAGAGGTGGACACAGGGAGAAGCAGTCCAGATAACTTTGCCAGTGTGATCAATGAGACAAGGAAACCATCTGATTAAATATAGGTAAGAAATTGTTCAGCTTTTGCTGAAGCAACACAGTCAGTCCATTCTGTGATGTGTAACAGCACCTCTGTCACTGCTGGATACATTTCAACAAAACGCAAGATTGTTTCATTTCTTTCAACCAAGCGGGTCTCAAACAATCCATTAAGCTACTTCTTTTTTGTGTCTGGCAACGCATTGATTTTGTCTTTCAGAAGTTTCATTCTTTTGGCGGAGCCTCAGACAAAGTTTGACACATCCTTTATTGTTTCAAAACAAATTTCACGTAACTTGAATGCATGTGCTATCACTATTCAGAGCATGGCTTGAACAGTGCACATAAAGCGCTTTTGGTATTTTAGTTGTACCTACTGCTTGCACACTCTTTCTGCTGCTTCTCATTACCGTGCAACCATCATATCCTTGCCTACACATCTTCTCAAGAATAAGGCCATACTGCTCAAGGTTTTCTATAATTACTTCCAAGTCCTTCTCCAGTTAGTTCTTCAAACCGTAGAAACTGTTCTTGAATTTCATTGTGTGACAGAAATACAATGATTCTTGGTTGTAAATCTCCCTCCCGACCTGTGAGGGCGCTAAGCAGAGAGAACAGAGTTCCCTGGACAGGCTGACCTGTCAGTTCTTTCGCAGGGTTCAAGGGAAGTCGGCCAGCTAGAAAGAGGGTGGGACGCATTGACCCGGAAGGGAAATGACATGGCAGCCGCAGACTGGAGAAACCCTCGGGCACCGCGACAGAAGGTGACGCTCCAAGGAGTACGGATATAGCCTGATTAGCCCCTCCTGCTGTTAAACTTTTGAAATCTTTTCAGCTAGGTTTCATAACGCCTTCTCTGTTTCCTGGGGTGTCAAAAATGTATTAATAGCACAGAGGCCACTTGAAGTAACTTTACAGCGGGAAAGATTTCACACCTTAATTAGCTATATAAGCTATTTAAAGTATATTGGACATCTAATAAAAACAAAACAAGTGAATACAACCTTTCTATAAGGTTTACATAGTATTAGCACTGCACCCATCACTGTTTCACTGATATTTCCATCTTCTACACAATAAAATAAAGAACAGCTGTTTATTTAACAGCTGCCTGACAACAATATCATTCATTGGAAAGTAGAAATTAATTAAGTTTGTGTGGGCTTTTTCCACATACAAGCTAGTCTCTGAGAAAGTGACTTGAAGCATGGAAACGCATGCACTTTCTTCAGAGCTATTATTTCATGCTTTTATTATTAAAAATCTCAAAATGAACTCTACCCACGAAGTTCTCACTTAAAACAGCCTTGTTAAAGTATATGATTGTTGGTTTCATACTTTGCAATATAATTGTTCAAAAGGAGTACAAAGTGTTATACTAGAAGACAAACACTTTTAATGTTCTATAGAAGTAAATTTAGCAGACTTTACAACTGACAAAGAAATAGTTTACTTTCTGAACACTTAGAATAATCTACATACATAAATGTGGCACTCCATATGGTAGAGTAATTTAGCAGGTAAAAGTACCACTGTAATTCAATGAGACACAGTGGGAAAATAATGAAATGCAATTTCCTTGACTTCATAGTAGAATTATGTACAATTTCAGCATGCTTCATATTGGTAACAGTCTAAACCAAGTGGGGGATATAATTCTTATGTATATTACTTTCCCATGAGGGATCCACAAACATAAAAACCTTAAAGTCTTTAAAAAAATGTAGCGAGCAGTCCTGCAATATGTAAATTGCATAAGTCATTTTTTTCCTTCAATTTACATTGGGTTATCGGGACTGTAAACCAGCTACCTTATTTTTAGGGAGTCTGATTTTCGGGTTTGACCTGATTTAACCTGGATTTTATATATTTAAGGCTTTTGCTTTTTTTGCACAATTCTTTCCCCAGTTATTTGTTTTATGGGTGTGAATTTAAGCCAAGAGCATTTAGATGTAACAGTCCATTGTTTCTCTTTGTAAAACAGCATGGAGTAAAGATGTTTAGTTTTCCCATATTTTCTGTGTGCAATTATACTTGCAACTCCACTACAAAATAAAACTTGACTGGAACAGAGAAATGCCTCCATATACAGTATATGTGTGTGTGTGTGTGAGAGAGAGAGAGAGAGAAAGAGAGAGAGAGAGAGAGATGTCGTCAAAAGTGTGAAAATATACATACATTGTGGATTTAAACTGTTGACGACAACTTTGTTGTCAACACTTTGTGCTTAAGCATTTATTTCTTTCTAAATGAAACCAGATTTCTACCTGTATATTTATTCTTTCCTGCTTTTAAATAAAAATAAAAAAATCTACCCAATTTGATCGGATTTTTTCATTAAATAATGTTACCCGATTTTTAAAAAAGCATTCACCCGAATTTGAAAAAGAATTTCACCCGAAAATCAGACGCCCTACTTATTTTCTGTACAATTACATTTTTTAACCTTTCTTTATGGGTTAAAGACATTCACAGCAAGGTGCTATTCAGGCTATACTAAAAGAACATTTTCTGAAGAACTTAGGAGCTCAAAAGTCACAGATTAGAGCAGAGTGAGACTACAGTTATGGGTCCTTAGTTCAGTTACTTACACACCTCAGGTGAAGAACCTGGGTTTACATTTAGGAAGAAGCTTACTTCTCGCACTAATGAGATATAAACAGAAGACACTTTTGTTGGTTCCAGAAAACCTTGTATTAACAATGTCATCACCATGCTGCAGGCACACAAACATACCCCTTTTCAAAACAGATAACAGCTGCCTAACCTTACACATGCTGCAGCGTGGTTTTGTGGTTATCAACAAAGCTAATGTCTATAAATGCAGTTCTATATTTTATACAGGCATACATATTTATTTTCAGTTCAGTATTTTGTTGTATATTGAAACAAACAAAATAACTGCCTGAATGCGCTACTCAACTAAACCTTATCATGACACTGAATTAGCAAAAGAGACAACAAAATCATTTGTTTATGCTCTTACTTTTAAGCACATATACAGAAAGCTTGATTTAATGTTGTTGAACCTGTATATTACACATATGCTGTATTTTTTATTATTAAATAACCTGACTGAAGTCAAGACAGAAGATTCTATTGAGGCAAATGAAATATTTATTTTTAAAGTAAAAAAAATAGGTTTAAGAGACTCACACTGTTAGCGATGTTGGTTTTCTCAATGATACAACCAAAGGCTTGATGTCAGTGGTGCCCTACTGTACCTCAATTACTTTTCATCAACCATATATCACTTATGCACACTTCGGAGAACCTTCCGGGATAAAAAGGGATACATTTTAAGATATATGTGTCACTATTATAATGCTAAAAAAACTATTTATATTCTTTCCATAGCGGAGGTGAAGAAAAGGGACAGACCTTCTTTTTAAGGGGTAGTTGACACCCCTGCATACTATCTGTCTCCCTAAGGGTGAGGAAGAGAGTTCAGCCTTGTGTCAAAAGTCACTCATTAATAATAAGGCTGTTGGTGTCACCTTTGTCCACCGGAGTCCCCAAACGCTCAACAGTGACCCTAAGGCCTGAGGTAAGGCAATGTGGTCACATCCTGGTAGGCTGAAAGTGTGTGTGTGTGTGTGTGTGTGTGTGTGGGGGGGGGGGGGGGGGGGGGGTTTGTAGCTTCCTACACTAGTTAGTTTATTATGACCTCCAAAATCATTTTCTAAACCCTGGTGTGAATTTACAGATTATCCACTACAGTAAAAGTACCCCCTTTTCATTATATTGATCTAAAATGTAAACAAGACCACTTGCTGGAACAATGAGTTGATGTTCTACGATATCTGTTGTCTGTCTCCGTTGACTTCAAACTTCTGTGTCTTTAGGATCATCTGCAAACATTTAGGCAAGCTCAGACCTTTTTTTTCTTTTTACCAACTGAAGCCCCAAATCTAAGTGTGTGATATACTCTAATATCACCATGCCCCGGGTGCATTGCAAGTCATGCAATAAGGCACTCTGAAGTGCCTTATTGCACTCATAAAATGGGTTAACTTACTAAATTGAAAAAAAAAACTAAGTAAAAACATATTTTTTAAATTAACAAAAGAGTCATTTTTATTAAATATCTTTCCGCCTAGAACTGAGCTTAGAAAAAAAAAAAGTTTCATATAACTTTGTTTTTAGTAAAACCAAAAATGCTTTAATTAAAAAAAATAAATAAATACAAAAATTAAAAATGTGTAGATGTTGAATTGAACATTGCCATTAAAAGTAATTCTTGGTATTAAATGGTTCTTGGTATGGTTCATTAAATTTTAATGTAAAATATTACTGGCCATATTCTTTATGACACAGAACAAATTAGTCTGCCTTTAAATCACACAGGCTCTTCCTCATAATTTTTTTTTTTTAATCATCCTCTGTTATTCAGGGTAAGAGGGTATCCATACCAGATTTGTGCTACTGCATTACACTTGTGAGAAAGACGTTATTTGCATTATGGAATATCTGGTTACTTATCAAACTGACTGCAGTTTATAGCTGGACAACTTGGAGAACTACTGGGCCCGTGTTAAGAACAATTTAAAACAATGCAGGGCACAGCAGAGTAGATGATACCACCATAACTGGACACGTTGATGTGGAGAGAAAGGTACGGCAGGAATTGTCAAGATGCATTTATAAATATTCTGCATCAGATGCGCAGCTGCACAGGGGGTGGGACCGGTGACAGCAGGCAGCAGACGATGCAACCAACCAGAGCAGGGACATAGACCACAAACAGCGGCAAAACAACACATCCTTTTAACCACCAAAGTCTCTAAGAGCGAACCAAATCTTTTTAAAAAGTTGAAAGTTTAAGTTATTTTTTAAAACTATTTATTTTCAGACTGGGATAGGGAAACGCAGTAGTTCAGGAAGAATGTAGTTCAGGCTAGCGATCAGAATGGCGATTTCTGAATTGATTTGAATACTTCAGTACTTTAATTAATCATTGGTGTCTGATTCAGACTCATTCAATATCTCATGTACACTTCGGTTTCCCAAAAGGTCAATATTTACATAAAATCTTGTCGGTCAAGTTTATTGCGATAAATTACAATATGTCTGCCTTTTTGGCCCCTTTTTGAAAAGTAGTGCTGACATATCCACACCACCATGTGACCTGTTTTGACCAATAATGTCTTTGTAAAATACCCATTTTATAAATACATATAAAGTGCATACAATTGAGCAACACAGATGAATAAGAGAAAAAAAAAAAAGTACATCATTTGTTAGTAGCCAGTTTGCCAGTTATTAACAGCAGCTTTACATTTACTGTATAGGGACACACTAAAAAGTCAAATTGTATACATTAATAAATTTAGATATTTAGAGCTTTTCAAGTGGCTGTAAGATACAATCTTGAATTGGGAAAACTATCTATATATATATATATATATATATATATATATATATATATCAGATAATTATATATATAATATATATATATAGAGTATAAGATCACTGGAATGTCAACTGAACAATATTGACTCACCTGTTTTTTCTTAATGGGAAAATCATCTTTTGAAGCATGTGTTCCCGGCAGTGTGTACTTGTATGATGGTGGTGTCGCACCAAGAGGAGGTGAGCTCTGATCTAATGAAGCATGATGGGCAGCCCTGGTAAACACAAATGAACTGTATGAGAAAACATAAAAAAACAAAAAATTTATTTGACTCCTCTTGAATGAACTATTTAAAGTAATGGTCGGTTATTTGACCTCTGAATGACTGTTTAAAGTAATGGTTGAGCCACTGTCATCATTACTTTACTGATTAACAGTTATTGATGTTTGGAAAAGCCATAAAAACACAAGACAACTGAAAGGCAACATTTTCAGTTGAGCCTCAAACCAAGAATGTTAGTTGAACTTTTATAAACAGCTTGAACATGTCATCAATAAAAGTTGCAAACATCTCACTTGCATTATTATTATTATTATTATTATTATTGGGAAGCATGACAATCTTGGCATAAAATAAAATCATGGGATTTCCAGTATAGCCAGCAGGCTAACTTACAGCTTCATTAATTCAATATTCACGTCAATAAATGGATCACAAGAGCTCATAATGGGTTCTACATGCATACTGAACACAGCTGATTGTTTTTTATAGCACTGAACTGCATTTTTACATTTGCTTTGCGAATTGTGTGTGGCATGCCTTTTAGTTTAAGGTCAGTGGTACTAAAGTTGGTGAGCTTTTTAATTGGGATATTGTATAAACAAGGCTTTTTAATATTTAGCATGCTAGAAACCCCCTCCAACCATCGAAGATCTACAAAAGACCCCACGTCAAACTGTACTCACATGTACCATAGCTTCCGGTGGCGGCCCAGGGAATGATTATTTCCATTTGCTGCAGGATCTTTAGATTTACTTAACAAGAACTCCTGGAGCTTCTGCTTAACTTCTGTGCTGGCCATGGCACCTTCAAATTAAAAGGGCAATATTAATACTGGTTTTGTCAAGTTATCTAGAGGTAAAAGCACTATTTTCATTTTTTTTTTTTTTTTTTTTTTTTTTTTTAGATACCTGCACATTGCAATAATAAAGACAAAATACTGATGTACTTTTATGCTAATTGCGCACTGAACAAGGAACTGACCATATAACTTGTAGATACACTGGTAGCGTAATTACTGTCTGCAACAGTTTAACCCCAGAGTGTTCTGAAGTGAACAAAACTAATGAGTGCATGTCTCCCCCTAGTGGACATCTGGAGATTCTTGAAAAAGGAAAACTGGAAGCAAGGACTAAAGTGTGGTGACTGGTACTCAGGAATATAGCAAATTCCATATTAATCCTCTGTATCATGTACTTATAGTTGTTTAAAATATACATCCTGACAAAATATGTTAGTGCAGAACCCTGCAAATAATCTGGCACCATACCATACTGTAAAACCTCCATATCTAAGTACCAACTAAAAAGTTCAGGATTTAACTGAAGTGGATGGGTTAGCTGTTAAAGGTCCTTACGATGATCACTCAAAGGACCATCTCAAAAGTCTTAGTATCTACTGGATGATAATCAGGCTGTACTGTATACTAAAAACATGTAGTGTTTAATTAAAGTTGTAGTAAACTACTGTATTATTTTGAACATGTAAATAACTCAAGTTTATGTATGTGATATTTGAATATTTGGCAATGACTTAAATACATATTGATCCTTACTTTCTCTTCCCCTGCCCCGGAGAGAGAGAAATTGTTGCTCTCGGCGCTGCAGTTCCATTTCCTGTTCCTGTCTCTGTTGCTCAAGCTTGCGTTCTTTCTCCAAAAGCTCTTGCTGTTGTTTCATGACAAGCAGCTCCTGTTGTAACTTGGGAATGGAAAAAAAACACTAACATTTTAGTGGAATAGGTGTGCTGTATTTAAACTGAAGCAGCAGCCAGTGGACCACAGTGTTCAACATCATTGAACAATAGGCAAGGGTTACTTTAGTCCTGCAGACTGTTCTTATGCATACAGTGTGCTGCCTACCAGCATTCATTGTTATGGATATTGAGTGCATTTCAGATTTCTTCATACAGTTGTCACCTTCCCCTGTCTGTCACCACCACAATCTACTATACCTAAAGTTGTGTGACAAAGTGGTATTTGACTTCTCAGTGGTCTTTGACTTGCTTGGACACCCATTACGATGCCCTCTGTCAGCAGATCAGATTTTTTTTTTTGACATATCACGTGGAAAGCTACTTAGCACAACTTCTGTTTTCTAATAAAATGGCCGCACCCAGTACAATAACGAAAAACTGTCATCTGCGTTTATTTAACCTCAGACTTTTCTTTAGACCCATGTCTTTTTTATTTGCCTTTTTTTTAGGTTTCCAAAGAAACCAAACTAGAGAAGGAGAAACCACAAATTAAAAATAACAACAGCTACGACTTGGCGGTACCCATTTCTTTTATGTACATTTGGTTTGTATTTTAAGTTTAGGGTGCTACAGCATGCTGTTGGGTCTCTCACAGGTCACAAACAGTGCAAGTGAGAGCAACACCACGAAGGAACCTTAACCGCAAGCTCCACTGAACTACACAAGCTTTACATTTTTGACTTCATTAGTACCATCTGTGGTGGTTATGGCTGGACCAATGTCCAGTAGAAGCTGAATAGAAACCTTTTATGGCTCAGAGGTTGAGTGACTGACTTTCGGACCACAGCTTAATCCCTGGTTTGCCACAACAAATGGAATCCATTAAATAGGGGCAATTGTAAATTTGAAAGATTACATGAAATGTACTAACCCAAATTCATTGCACAACACAAAGTCGAAATCTGTTTGTGGTCGACCTAACATCCCTGTTCCAAAATTCCAAAGCTAGATACTTGATGGAACATGTACTGGAATCCAGATTCATAGCATGAAACTGTCAATATCTTGTTGCAGTTCTTAGTTATAAGTTGTGCTGTGCATACCGATTGTAATCAACATATTCCATTATTGTGAATCTGGGTTCTGTTATGCATTTCTACTTTTGGAACCAAGGTGCTAGATTCAGCAGCATGATGCTTTAAGCCAGTAATAAATTCAGGTCCCTGAACGCATAGATGCAACAGATTACACGTTACAGAGATGTTTGTAGTACAACAGGGGAATCAGAATGGCAACTCAAAGTAAAGCACTGCCAGATTTTGGCTTTCTGAATTTGGTAATGAAACCCTGAACATTATAGTCATATTTCAACCTGGGATCCTAGAATATATACAACAGATTATAGTTTTAGTACTCTTTAGTAGTGAACAAGCACATCCATCACTGGAAAATACAGAAAAAAATATCCTTTCAGAGAATCAATCACTACCCACCACAAAATCTGTACATGACATGTTTTAAAGTACACACTCTGATTCAACATAGTTTGGGGAAATTTCATACAGTTACCTGTGGTGTTTAAATCTGCCACACAGCAAAAATGCATTGTAAATCACTTGCCTTTAAATTGCAGAGCAGATACTGTTTTCCATTAAAAAGTGCCAGAGCCCACATACCGCATGACTAAAGGAGGTTTTTGGGGGGGTTTCACTGTTTGTTTAATCTGCTTTCAGATTGTGCTGCACCCAGCTCTCACCTTGATGTGCTCCTGAAGTTGGGCTTGATGCTGCCTCATCAGGTTTTCGTGCTGTTTTTGGAACTCGGTGATCAGGAGCTGTTTTTGAATCTGTTGTTGTTTTTGGATCAGGAGCAATTCTTGCTGTAACTGCTTCTCCTGCAGCGTGGTATCCACCACTGGCATCATCATCCTGAGGTCTGTGCGAAGGTCCAGTGGTGTGACGGACTCCAGGCCACTAGGAATTTCTGGCTTTATTTCCACTGCACAAGAGCCAAGACATGGGTGTGAGAGGTACAGGACAACACAATTAAGTTTAAGGTTCAGAAATACCTAAGGAGGGGGAGGTTACATGTAACAATTGGTTAATGCACCACCCTTTTACCTACAGATTACAGAAACAATTATATTTTGGGAACATATCAAGCGTGACATCACACCGTGTGAACTGATCTGATGTTCCTAAAAGGCATAAGCGCACTGTTTTTGGTTTGTTTACAATCTTTGCTCAACTTATTGTATGACTACAACACATTTTTCACTTATTAGGATTCAGTTAGGTTAAAGAGTAAGTAGTGGTGTTCTGAAAAATAGTATTATACATCCCTATGTGTGACTACAACTGTTTAAACAAAGTACCTGTCATTTTTCTTTTCATTGTTAACATCTGGATAACTTTTTACACTTATAACAGAAGCTCTTTTTAAAATGTGGTTCTAGTATACTGGGGTTTGAGATTTGTCCTTTAAACCACTGCAGGAAGAGCGATAAAAAAAGAAAGAAAAAGAAACCGTAACAAGTGCTCTGGCTTTTCTGTTCCGTACCACATCATGGATTGTTACTGCTGTCTTACTTGTTTGACAATGTGTGCAATGGAGTGGACATTTTGAAAAGCGCTTTGAAACAGACTTTAAAGTTATAAGTGTACAAATCTGTTAGGATGTTAATGAAAATAAAAAAAGGACAGGTACTGTACGTTATTTAAACAGTGGGGACGTGTAACGTTATATTTTTTGGAATCCCACTGCTCACTCTTTAATCATGAACTTCAACGTCATGCTTGGTAGGCCCTGTAAAAAGAAAGGAAATGTATCAAATAATATAACCACAAGAGAGACCACAATTCAGCTCTTAATGAAAGGAACAGTGAAGAGGCAGCCAGTGAGCTTGAGAAACACAACCTGTGAAACATCAATAAAGACGAGCAAAAACAAAGACATGTTTAAATGCTGATGATCATAGGAAACATATCTTAACATGGTAAACACTTGGAAGGGCTAAGGACCTTGACAATAGTTCAGTAATATTAAAAACAAACAAAAAAAAGTTATAGCCTTAACCATGTAAACCAAGTATATTCCATAAATAACATAAGATAACATAGACCACGTAAATCAGTTAGGACACTAATCTGCCATCCTACAGATATCATATTTCATTCAACAGCTATTTACCAACTTATTTTTAGATATAAATTGTAGTGAATCACAGCTCTTTTGCTTTTATTTAAAGAGAAACCATGAACTTGCGAGAAATCACGTTAAATTTCCAAAACTGGGCTTGATTAGAAATAATAGCTGTGAGGCTACAAAGAAAATGACAGGCAAGAGCCTGGTCTTTTCATGCAATTTATTCAACAGCAATCCACATTCCTTTTGTTGAGACTAAATATAGAACAGTTTACACAAGAAATCAATAGTGCTTGCTGGGAGCACAGCAAAGGCATGAATATTTCATTGCACAGAGAGATGGCAATCAGCAAACTGACATTTCTTTGGGATGAGTCACAGCTACCTGGACAATCTCTCGTCTTGTATTACCTTCTATTTTTAAAATGAATTTCTTTGAAGGTGACAAAGCGTTATTACTTACATCCGCTGTAAAAGAATAATATAACATAGCTTTTTATAACTGTGCTATTGGCAGAAAAGGAACTTTTGCATTCTGAATGAGATAGCTTCACAGGCTCTGATCCCCCCCCCCCCCCCCCCCCAAACAAATAAAATAAAGACTTTGGATTAATGATCCCAGTTAACTTAATCTTTCAAGCTTTAGGGTGTCCAACAGAACATGGCTTAGTCTATCAGCTCAATGTACGGCCCAAAGGATCTCATAGGGTTGTCGTCGCCTATTTGGGATCCTGATAATTGGGATTGTTGCTTAAATGGGATACAACTCTGGGAGATGGTTCTTCCAAATGCTATTTATGTCATTTAATTGCGACATCACCTACTTTAATCTGGATACAGTATTTTCAAATGATGAACGGAGATCGCTTTTCAGGACGAGACAGGTCGTGTAGCACAGTGCAGTGAGTTCATGATTGCGCTGTGACTTGCGTAAACCACGTTGAACACTTGAAGGAGGAGCAAAGAAAGTTGGCATGTCAACATCACAGATGCCTCGTCTTGTGATAAGATGTGATTTCATTCTTTTTCATTTCAGGTAGAAACAAACAGCAAATTTTTTTTGTGTGTGTATTTAATAATGTATTTAACATTTAATCATAAATGTGCTGCGACTTCATTCTTTTTCTTTTCATCAATAAACAAAAAAACGATTAAGGTTGTTTCAATTGCCTCTCATTTAATTTGGACAGCTGCTTATTCTGGATATTTTAAGCAGCGCCAACTGTAGTTATTAATGATTAAAAGGGTTTAACAATTAGTTAGAAAATAAAACACAAAGTCAAAAGGTCCTCAGCAAAGATACGCTGAATAGACATAAGAAGTAGATTTCAAGCAGTATGTTGTGATGTTCTTTTTTCTTGACAAATATAACTTAAATGCTGACCTAACTGCACCCAATTCAATATCCAAAATTCGAAACAAGTACTAGAAAGATGAGTGTCCTATACAAGGGCATTTTATTTGCTGTATCTGGGCTTTGTGGTGTTATTTGACGTTCTATACTTTCATTACAATTGGTAAACAAAATGCTATATATTTGCAGAAAAGGGTACCACTTCTTCAGCCTGAAAATAAAACCACTATGCCATACACACTACATTACAACCTTCAGAAATAATATTAGACTGTTGGCCCCCACCCATAAAATAATTAAGGCGGGTGTACAACCCTTAGATTTCTTTACTTTCTTTACTGGTCCAGTACCTGGCTGAACTTACCCATGAGGAAACTGTGCAGCTGCATAGTCTGAGCTCTGAAAGATGATACTGGGGCACAAACGTAACTTGCATGCTACCTTTTCACTGAAATCCTCCTGCACAAGTGAGCAATAGCACAGATTGCTGTAGGTCTATTCCCAAAAATAAACCAGCAGAAAAGGCCACTGCCGGCCTCAGCGCCAGCACTGCCTGAAACTGGTTATTATAAAGGTTACAGCAGCCTTCCTTACAGATTGGGGTCACTCTGGCATTTCTACAAAGAATAAACTAAAAAATTCTATCGATTGAGCAATCTCCTTAATTGTTATTTCTTATACAGCTTCAAACCACGTATGTTTCCGACAGCAGGTTGCTAAGAAACTGAACAAACAAAAGGTTAACTGCTACACACTTGCTTAGAGAGTTCTTTAACTTAACGCAACATCTGTAATTATGCTTCCAGTAATGGCTATAAATAGAAACACACAGCTGAGAGGAGCAATAAAAGCCATGACATTTTGTCACCATGGAAACCACGTTGACGTAATGATGTTAGATGTGTAAGGATGCATGCCAGCCCTATTTCAAATCAATAAGCCACTCTTGAGATAGACTGGGTTTAAAGTACATTTCCTTTTTTTATGATCTCATTTCTATTTTTAAAAAGTCTTGTAATGCACACTGTTGAGCAAAATAACATTGTCTAGTGTGTGCTCTTAAAAAACAAAGCCCAGCTCTGTGTACAGAAACCACAAACTTGTAATGGAATAAGGCAGACATCCAAATGAAGAAGATTGCATTTTTGATTTGTCTAAACCGTGATGGGTCAAAACACTGTCAATGTTTTAAAGTATTTAAATATATGGTTGTGCTATCTACCCTATACCTTTTTATTTTAAACACAAAAACACCAAAAGCACTCTCTTACTGAAACATTAAAAAAAAAAATTAAATGCTATCCATTAGACTTTCAATCCTTAAACTGAATATGGTATTTTAGCTTTAAATACCCAAAAATGATTTTCAATGTATGCTTAATTGATGAAGGTTCACATTGACAAATACACAAAAATTATTGCTTTCATAAATAAAAAAAGTCATATAATTGTGCGCAAAAGCAAGGAGCCATTACATTAATAATTCTTCACTATCGCAAGGCAATGCAATACAGTAATTACCAACTTCTTTTTAAAACAAAAAGATTCTATACCAGAATATAGTCAGGGTTAACATTGATGCTACTCCACAAAACAAGAATTCTTTAATGCCTTGTCTCATCTACTGTACATGATAGAAACACCATCTGCACACTGCCACCCATCCACTCACAGGCGGGGGGGAGGGGGGTACCCCAATTCACTGGAGGCCTTTCTACTGTTGCTACAATGTTTAAATTACTGCAAAATATTCAAAGGCAACACTACCATATACTGCTTGTCATAAAAATGACTTCAAGCAACAATACCCCCAAAACCCTGCTCACGGTCTGTCACCTAGAGAGAAAAACATCCCCTAACACACCGTACTCATTCTCCAATACATCTTAGGCTGTTACCTACCTCTTTGTCAACCTTATAGAACAAGTACGATTCATGAGCTCACTGCCTTCCCATTGTCAGCACACCACTCTAGACTACAGTTACTTGTCTCCAGAAGGTTGACATATTAGGAAACCATTTTTCAGTAGTGTGCTTGCCATTGGAAAAAACTATACGTTTTCCAAGGGACTCTCAGTTTAACTTGATACCTAGCTCCCAAAAAAGACAGCCTCTCTGTTCATCTTCCATATTATTTCTGGCAGGGTTTCATAAGTGCACGGATGTATACGCTTACACATTGAGTACCTCTTGATGCAGTGGGAAGGGTATTGGTTATGCTTTGATTTGCCAGTCAATTATCCCCCAAGGGGCGAAGAAAGACACTTCAGAGGAATTTCAGTTGACTAAAATCAGTGTAAAATAGCAGCAAGTGGCCTAAAAATATTATCAAAACTAAAACTGATATTTATTTTGTGCTGGTCATTCAGACTGACATTCACAGCATAGGAAAAAAACAAACAAAAACACATTGTTATCAGGAATACCACCTTGTACAATGAGATAACTGGAGTCACACATGCACTGGAACCTGCAACTACCACCATGCATATCTGTTCCCTTTTGAAATAAACAACTGCTGCCCAGCTAACTGTCTTTCTATTGACGTAAACATGTTTTCAATATAGAAGCATTATAGTATACACTAAAGTTAATATAAATTATCCATAAAAAATCCCTAATTATTATTATTGGTTTTTTTAGATCGTATTTTTATTCTGCATACATTTAGAAAGTTAAATATATCTAGGATCTAATTTACAAAAGAGCAATATATGTAGCTGTAACATGCAGATTAAGAAGTGTGTCTAATGTGCACCATAAATCAAAATTTACTGCCCCATTTACTAACGGAGAACACATTAATTTAAGTGCATACCATTTGGCTCATTTACATACCATTGTATGCACACTACATGTATTGTGAGTGATAATTTAATGTGCACGATCATGTCTGAGACTTACCCATGCACCATGATATAAAAATCCCCAGCAGTCCAGGAGCATCTTTTGGTCATTGGCTTATTGTAAAAGGTGGAGGTGGCTTGCCTTGACCAAAAATGAGTGACCAACAGATGCAGCCCTCTGCAGGGGACAGGGACAGGCAACACAAACTAAAACTGCATGCAGAGGATTTAGAAATTCTAGTGGAAGAGGTTGTTTTAAAATTACAATACCTTGGTCCAGCTTCTTCCAAAATTCCTGCTTCCAGAAAGCAGACAATATAGGAAGCCATAAAACACACGGTCAATGCTCTGGGTCATAGCCAAAGGCCACAGACATTAAAATAAATAAATAAATAAATAAATAAATGCATTTAAAAAAAGTAGACTGAGCTGAAAAGAAAAAACTAAAGCGAAGATTGCTCATAACCGATCTGCAGCAACATATACAGGAAGAGGACCATCCGAACTGGTGGAAAAGAACACTGAGAACATTGTCTCCCCAGAACAACTAGAAGGTGTGCGAGGCGTCATTGACACCACAAGCCTTAAATATGATTTTCACCCAGGTAAGTTATAAATGACACAAACCACTTAATTGCTGTTATAAAGTTTAGCCATTTTGCAAAATTATTTTGTTAGTTTTTCAAAGATGTAATCTTCTGTTTCAAATAAATAACTCATTCATTTTCTGCAGCTCTTCAGATCCTACCCATACAGCATCTGTGTGCAAGTAATGTCTCCACGATGCCAGAAAGATTTCAGCCCAGAAAAACAGCGAGTCAAATAGTGAGTCTATCCGTGGTTAAAGCCTGCTTTCCAAGCAAACAAATTATTACGTTTTATTATTACGATTATCGCCCTTTAATAAATACTGTGCGACTAAATCTCATCTTATTCAGAGTGGGGTGCCTCATTTAAATTACCATACATATCACATATTTGTTCTGACTACCACAGTGTTGCACAATAAAATCAGTGTGCGCCATAATATGCCCAATATTTAGAACCCACACGGTACGTGTCACTACGTGTATTTTACTATTGCTTTTATAATTTTATCCTGGGCCTTAAATTTCGCTATATTTGGTCAAGTTGATTGCGTTAATTTCGTAACGTGTCACGGTGGTTTGTTGTAACGTTGGTGACACAATAACAACTGAATGTTGCACCATAATGTTTATTGTCCTTTTGCCCGGGCCCTAATCTTTAAATTTGGCTATATCAATAAACACAGTTTCATGTACCAATACATAAAATATCCCTTTAATACATGTAATAAGACCTGGTTAACTTGTTGTGTTGTGTTAAAATATCTTTATATTATATATATATATATATATATATATATATATATATATATATATATATATATATATATAGAGAGAGAGAGAGAGAGAGAGAGAGAGAGAGAGAGAGAGAGAGAGAGAGAGAGAGAGAGAGAGAGAGAGAGTGAGAGAGAGAGAGAGAGAGATTAAATTTAGCATACAGCAAAGGTGAAATACTCATTTTTTTTGCAGTATGTAACATAACTTGTAAGCTTTTCATCAGGTTATGTATGGAGATATTACCTTAATATCCTAACCATGCAGAAACCAGAACTAATGGAAAAAAGAAAAACACGAGCTGAAACCCTGAAGAACCAGTGCAAAGGAAAGTCTTGAGCAAGTTTAATCTCAACTGGAAGGGCTTTTTTAAAAAATTATTATCCAAAACTATACTATATATATAAGGAATCTTTACATTTGAATTGTGAAATCAATACTGCCATTTTGCAATTAAGCTATACATTTATCTTGAACCTTTTACCTGGTAGTGATTATTCAAGTGAGGAATCAATAATCTTCTGTACTAACTTTAAAACTTCAAACTTTTGAATTTCAAATTTATATTATTATTATTATTATTATTATTATTATTATTATTATTAACTACGACTACATTGCATAATGCTGCACAATTGTAACATGTGTTTAATTTTGTTGTTTAATTATGGAATTCATGCAATAACACGGAAAATAATAAATCACCACTATTGTCATCAGCATTGTCATAGTTTCTAAATTATATAATAAAAAGGGCAATATTTTATGCAGTTTTCAATCTCTAAATCCTTTTAGTTATATTTTTCTTTTTACCCACCTACACCTACTTTTAAAACACTGCATAAGACCATTACATACGGTTAATATTGTGTTCTTCCAAAGAAAACATTTCTATGTGCAGCATGGCTGAACATAGTTAATATGCAAAACCCCATTTACCAATATAAACTACTGTGCAAGCTGGGTTTGCTATTCATAGCTTATGCAAAAAACAGAAATCATATGCTGCAATATTTTGCACTTTATGTAGCAGGAAGAAGAAAAAATAAATCATATAAGAAAGGCTGCTGAAAATGTTAGTGGAAAAGGGAAACAAATCAAATAATCCCCAACAGTTAATAGGTAAAACGTATAAAAGCTATAAGGGCTGTTGTGTATTTTAAGCTTGGACTATTGAGTGGACTATTGTAAGATTAACCCTAACCAAATGACCTTTATTGGTACGGTGGTAAAATATTCATACCACAGCCAGTTTGCTACCATATTATGGCCACTATGCAATATTTGTTCCAGATCTAAATGTTGTTGCTGGTCATGCTGTGGTCTGCTTAGGGCTCTGCTAAGCTAATTATAATGGTAACCCAAGGGTGTGTTTTGAAGCTTCATCCATCAAATGTTGCTCAACTCTGAGCTCTACTTTACAGTAGATTTATGAATGAAAAGCCGGTCTTGTTTTTAGTAATGAAGGGAGTCCTGAACTTACAAAGTACAATATATTTTAATAAGGAAACTTGAATAAAATGTAAACAATATAAAAAAAAAAATAAAAAAAAATTATATCACATAACCATAGTAACATGAATCATAGTCTACTCTCCATAAATTATTTATATATACATTTAAAATAAGTGAAGTTTAATGGAAGGTTATTTATAATTTAATCAGAGAAATAGCTAAATGCTTTTAACATTCTGCACTGCTTCCCTCATGTAAGTGTTCCTAGTTATTTTAGGCACTGTGTCTAAAGCAGGAAACATGTTTTTATTTGTAACCCTCAGACATGTCAGCAGAGTGAACCCGAGCACCTGGTTTACAGGCTCTCTGCTCATATAAAGCAAGTTCCAGAATTCTTCAGGCTTAAGTTACCATATAGCACTGTCTGGTATCAAGTGGCATTATTCATGGAACAGGCCACTACAAAGATGTTACAACCATCACTTTGGAATATGTATGTGCATATTAAAAAATATATATATATATATATATATATATATATATATATATATATATATATATATATATATATATATATATATATATATATATATATATATTACACATACAGTACTGTGCAAACATTTTAGGCAGGTGTGAAAAACTGCTGTAAAGAATGCTTTAAAAAATAGACATGTTAATAGTTTATATTTATCAATTAACAAAATGCAAAGTGGGTGAACAGAAGAAAAATATACATCAAATCAATATTTGGTGTGACCACCCTTTGCCTTGAATACATGTAAATAAATAAATTTCTGCTGCAAGATGGTGCTTGTGAAGCCATTGCCCAGCTGAGGCCATGTAAAGAGGCAGGAGTTGCCATGAGTAGGATGGGCCTCCAGGAGTCCAGAAGTAGGTTAAGTTTAGGGGAGGTTGATCCTAAAGAGTGTATAGAGAGGGTTTTCATAGCGTGGCAAACTTTTATTTTTAGCTTTGTTTATTTTTCTTTTCTTTATTAAATCTGGCGCTGGCATTACCACTGTTGGTATCCTAGCGTCGAGGTCTGTGTTTATTAAATCTGCATGCCTGTGTGACGTGTCAACACCCACTGCTCTGTGTCAGATTCAGTATTATTCAGGGACGACCCACACATGTAACACATCCCCCTATTACAGTCCCCCATAACAGTAGGCATCCTGTCAGAGACTCCCACCTGAAATGTTTTTGTTTCTACTTGTATAAGTACTATGCTATCATTATGGTATAATTTTCGTTTTACACATAAGGTACCCATTCTCTGCTGGGTTAACTGGTCCGGGCTTCAATTCAGACCTACTACTTTCCACACCACCTCATGGGGATTGTTATGCTATGGTGTCAAATTTAAGTTGTGCCTCAATTTAAAGTAATGTTAACGTAATATAAATCTAAGCAAATAACATATTATTCCGTTTTCCTATTTCCTTTACTTCAACCTAGATTGCAGGGAAAAGTGCCCAGGCCCCACTCGAGAGATGGAGACAGGAAATGAGAGGCCTTGATGGATAACAACCCTTGTCAACACGTTCCGTACAGCAATCTGGAAGCAGCACACTAAAGGGTTAAAATCCAGCACAGTCATTATTAATGTAAACACCTCTCTTCTGTTCAGCGGTATATCCCAAGATGTTGCAGATTGTAATGTGCCAACTCTATTGGACTCAAAAACAATACTGTACTCTTAACTAAGACTTCTTTATGTGCATTTTTTTATCTATACATTCTTCTGCCTAATAAATACAATGGCATGAATCCAGGCCTAATTTGCCTCATCTCACTAATATGGTACTTGAATACATTTTAAGCACAATAACACTCTTCGATGTGTGTTACTGAGACAACACAGTTTCCGAGGCTGTACCTTGTGCCTCACAAGTAAGGCACCTCTCTCAGTACCTCACACCTCCCTCAGTACCTCACACTTCCCTGAGTGCTACAGCTTACCTTTCATAACATCCTCTCTAAGCAATCCTGAAGCTCTTGTTAGGTATGTTCATAGATTCCTGGTTTCCAGCTGATTTAGTTGATTGAACTCACAAGCATACATGCTTACATTTGAGTGGATATTCTCTTTAGAATTAAATAGGAAGTGCATATTACACAGAATAAGTAGATACAACTAATCAATGCTGGATTTAAAAGACTGCACTCTAGTATAGTAAATAAGAGTATGAGCTGACCTATGCAAGGGACCGCTGATATTATTTATGTAATATTTTAGAGTAAGTATAATTTTCCACTGCTTTTCAGCCTTAGGCTGGAACCGAGTTAGCTGGATCCTTAAAGCATTTGTTTGCTACACCATTGCTCATGGAAATAAAAACATACAGTGAGTTAGTAAATGGAAAAACTATACAAGATTAAAAGGTGGCAGAAATTACAACTGCACACCTCTGCTGGTTATTTTTAAAACCACTTCAGAAATTACACTTTTTTTTTAGAAGCAGACCCAGAGGTTGGGGAGAGACCTTTTTGCTGGAACATTTACCAAGCATGCTAAAAAAAATAAGAAACAAAAATACAGAATATAGTACATGATTACAAATGAGGAGAGGCCATTCGTAAATGCTCTTGTGGTTCCTAGCAACCAATTTCTCTCAGAACATTGTCTGCTTGGATCTCAGTAGGCTCCGAAATAACAGTAAACCATTACATGCTCTCCCATTTCAGGGCTTCATTCATCATTCCTTTTAAATGCTTGAAGTCAGTGTACAACAGGCTTATCTTAAGAAATCCCGCCCCTCAGATTTATTATATTGTTTCTCTGCATGTGTCTGGCCACTAACTCCATTCCAGAGTAACTCCTCTATCATGGCAATGTTAATGTCCATTTCTACATTAGTGAACTTAGTGTCTTGTGCAGGCATGCAAGATGGTCTTCTACAGCACCTGTGCTCACCTGCTGGTAGTGAGCAGGGCACAGCAGAGGAACTGGAATCAATGCAGTTTGGAATGTCCCTAAAGAGAAACACAATGAAACACGTGTATTCAAATAACAGATCAGATAGGCAATTTGGGCGAAGCTCAAGTAGTGTTAATAAATTCACCCGATGCAAATAAATAAAAAGGTTCTGAATTTTAAAAAATAGTAAAAACAAAAAATCTAACTTACAGTCAGACACATCGAAGAATTATGTCTTTTTTACATTTTTTTAAAGCTATTTAATATTAATAAGGGGGCGAATTCAAGAACTGAAGATTATCAAACTTTTTCCTCATGAATTGTTTAGTCCTATTTTTAAAAGTCTGTTTGAGTATATTATACCATCCAACATTTGCTTTTGACAAAAACTTTCAAATCTGTAATGTGGAAGGGGTGTGGGTAGTTCATTGACCAGGAGACAGACAGGTGTATTCGGGAAACACCACACAGGTGCCCAGTTTTATTTTAGACCGGTTCTTTTTTTCTCTCCGGCAGAGGGCACTGTTGACCGTGGGCTGCCTATCAACGATGATAGACAGCACCACGGAAATACCACAGCTGGTACACGAACCGCAAATGCACTCGCAGGTGCTCAAAGAAATAATAATGAAAACAGAAGGCGAAAAGAACAAGGGAAAATAAAACAGTAATAAAACTACAAATAAAAGGTGCTGCACTCGGCAGCGTTATCCCGGTCGCCGCTACCCACACGACCCGGATCACCATCCTACTCTCTCGGCTATCTAGCCTGCTCTTTCACAATACGCCGGGGTCTGCCCAAGGGTTCCCCGCTCTCTCTCTCTCTGTCTCGCTGTCTCCCGAATCAAAGCTTCCGCACCCTTAGCGCGTCTAAGTGGGCCGACCTGAGTTAACAACAGAGCGTTATTATATAGGACCAACAATCACCCAAGACCCGCCTCCCAGCCATTCAGAGAGGGGGAAAGTCCACACACACCCTTTCCCACCTCCCCGTGTCATTGCCATGACTCACAGGCGGCTGTTGGGCGACTGCCGCCCTCTTCCTGCAGCCCGTGAACACGCCAGCAGAGTCAGCACAGATCTCTCCCTGTTACATATCCTTCCCCTCAGAATGACACCACCGGTTCATTCGAAAATCTTACACCCCCATGCCTTCCCGAGAGAAAAAGTCTGCGTTTTGATGCAGCTTTCCTGCTCGGTGGACTACCCTGAAGGCATAGGGCTGCAAGGCCAAGTACCACCGTGTGATTCTGGCGTTGCTATCTTTCATCCGGTGAAGCCATGCTAAGGGGGCATGATCTGTAACCAGGGTGAAGTGTCGCCCCAGGAGGTAGTACCGGAGTGACTCGACTGCCCATTTTACCGCGAGACACTCCTTCTCGATGGTGCTATAATTTTTCTCGCGGGGAAGGAGCTTCCTGCTGATATACAGGACCGGGTGCTCGCTTCCCCGAACCTCCTGAGACAACACTGCCCCGAGACCTGTCTCTGACGCATCCGTCTGCAGGGTGAACCTCTTACCAAAATCCGGGCTGCATAGTACTGGCTTACTACACAGCCTCCGCTTCAAGGCGAGAAAGGCCCTCTGGCACGACTCCGTCCACTGAACCGTATTTGGGGCAGCCTTCCGGGTGAGGTCTGTCAAGGGAGCAGCGAGCGTAGCGAAACTCGGGATGAACTTTCTATAATAGCCCGCTAGTCCCAAGAAAGAGCGCACCTGGGTTTTGGTTGTAGGAACCGGCCAGTCAGCCAAGGCTTTCACCTTAGCAACTAGCGGTCTGATCTGGCCGCCCCCTACTCGATACCCCAAATACTCCGACTCACTCTTCCCAATGGCACACTTCTTTGGGTTAGCAGTGAGCCCCGCCTCCCGCAAGGATTGCAGCACCGCCGCTACCTTACACAGATGACTCGGCCAATCCTCACTGTGGATAACCACGTCATCTATGTAAGCAGCGGCGTACTGCTGATGGGGCCGCAAGATGCGATCCATCATCCGCTGGAAAGTGGCGGGGGCTCCGTGCAACCCAAAGGGCATGGTCCTGAATTGGTATAACCCGAAGGGAGTCGAAAACGCCGTCCTCTCTCTAGATTCCGGAGTCAGGGGTATCTGCCAGTACCCCTTCGTTAAATCCAGTGTCGTCATAAAATGAGCTGTGCCTAGACGCTCCAGCAACTCATCTACTCGGGGCATCGGATAAGCGTCAAATTTCGATTTCTCATTGATTCGTCTGAAATCAATGCAAAATCGAGTTGACCCGTCTGGCTTATCGACTAAAACGATTGGACTGTTCCAGTCACTTTGGGACTCTTCTATTACCCCCAGTCTCAGCATTTTGTCAATTTCCGCTTTTATTACCTGTCTTTTACGCTCAGGTATACGGTACGGCCTCTGGCGAACTAGCGCCCCCGGCTCAATATCAATGTGATGATGGGCTACTCGAGTCTGCCCCGGGACGGAAGAGAACACGTCAGGAAACTCCGCCACCAGACCGCGAGCCTGACATTTCTGCGTTGGTGTCAGATTCTCAGCAATCTGTACCGATCCTTTTCTTGCCAACACAGAAAGATCAGGTCCCAGGTCCGTGACGTCATCTGCATGCGCCACTAACAACGCCTCTGGTTGTAACCAAGGCTTTAAGAGATTGATATGATAAATGTGTTTCTCTGTCCGTCGCTCCGGCTGGCAGATCTCATAGTCCACCTTCCCAACCTGGCGTGTAACCTCAAAGGGTCCTTGCCACTTAGCCAAGAGTTTTGACTCAGAACTGGGTAATAAGAGAAGTACCTTATCCCCCGGCTGAAATGTGCGCAACCGGGCTCCTCGGTTATACTGTGTCTCCTGTCTGTGCTGCGCCTGCTGCAAATTGTCATGCGCCCATTTCCCAACAGACTCAAGACGTTTGCGCAGGTCCAACACATACCGGACGGTATTGGTCGAATTGTCCTGCTGCTCCTCCCACATCTCTCTGACCAGATCGAGCACGCCCCGGGGTCTCCGCCCATACAGCAGCTCGAATGGTGAAAACCCCGTAGAAGCCTGGGGAACCTCTCTGATCGCAAAGAGAAGGGGAGGAATCAGCTGGTCCCAGTAACGCACATCACTACGAATAAACCTGCGCAACATGTTCTTAAGGGTCTTATTAAAGCGTTCCACCAAACCGTCGGTCTGAGGATGAAACACCGAGGTCCTAATGGTCTTAATTCCCAAAAGCTTACATGTTCCGCGGATTAGCCGGGACATAAAATTGGTGCCTTGATCGGTTAGTATCTCTTTGGGAATCCCCACCCGGGAGAAAACCTTCACAAGCTCGTTGGCAACAGACTTAGCGGACATAGATCGGAGGGGAATTGCCTCTGGATAACGCGTAGCGTAATCCAGAATGACAAGTAGGTGGGTGTATCCTGCCGCACTCCTTTCTAGTGGCCCAACTATGTCCATCCCAATACGCTCAAACGGAGCTTCCACTAGGGGCAAAGGCACCAGAGGGGCTCGTGGAACGGCTCTAGGGCTGGCCTTCTGACATTCCCCACAACGCTCACAAAACCGCTTAACATCGCCATCCAGCCCCAGCCAGAAGAACCGTGACACAAGCCTTGCTTTAGTTTTATCCCTTCCCAAATGACCAGACAGGGGAATAGCGTGAGCCAGCTGCAACAAATCCTCCTTAAAGGGCTGAGGAATGAGCAACTGATGACGCACTTCACCGGTCTGGGGTAATTTATCAACACGGTACAGTAGGTCTCGATCAATTTCAAAGTGGGGGTACGTGGCGGCGCGTCTGGGCTCGACCACCCGACCATTAACCACCGCTGCTTGGTCAAAGAGCCTGCCCAGCACGTCGTCACGCCCTTGCTCGAGTCGGAAGTCACGGGAGCGAGCTAAGAAATCAGCTCCCATGGCTTCCAACTCGGGGTCAGGTCGGTCCCGAGCAGAGGCAGCCGAGCCAGACCCCTGCGCTGGCTCCGCGACCTCCCCCCCGGACTCTTCACCAACCGCCCCCACCTGAAACTTCTCCGACTCCCTCCATTGCCAGCCCTCATTCTTAGCGATCCGACGCTCCCGTTTAGTTTTACGGGGTTTAAATCTATGGCAAAACCATTCTGGATCGCGAAAGGGAAAAATCTCTCCAATTACTTCCTCTTTCTTAGCCAATAAAGAAGACGGGGCTGTCAGAGCAGCCAACCAATCTTTAAACTGCTCACAGTCCCGTCCCAGAACTACTGGTACCGGCAATCGAGGACATAATCCTACCTGCACCTGCGTCACCTGCTGGCCAATAGTCATACACACATTTATCTTGGGATAGGAGCGGACATCCCCATGAATACATTTAATATGCACCCGTCCCAATATACGTTTATGCCCCGGTGAGATTAGGCTCTCCTGTACTAGAGACTGACCACACCCTGAGTCCAGGAGAGCCTGGGTTTTTGTACCATCCACTGTCACAGGAATAACAAAACCCGTGTGCTGAAGCGACTGAGGTAATTGAACGTGCTTACCTGGTCGGCTGAGGTCACACTCCATCACGGGGCAGTCCCGGGAGAGGTGGCCCACCTCCCTGCACGTCCAACACCTCGGTGGGCTGGTTTCTCTCCCCGAAGTTTTGGAAAGAGGGGAAAACACTGGAGCCATAAAAGGGGCCCGCCGATAAGGCGTCCGCGCGAGACCCCGGTCCGACACTGCAGCAGCCCGTGGGTATCCCCACCCTGCCCCAGTACCCGGGCCGGGAGCTCCCGCCGACACCCCCCGACCAAATCCTGGACTACCCCTTCCCCCCAGTCCCTTCGCCCTTTCCGGGGCCAGTTGATGGGACGATCCAGCAGCCACACTCCTCCCGGGCAGTTTCGCAGGCGTTGGCTCCGCTGCCTGGTACTGCTCGGCCAGTTCGACCGCCCGGTCCAGCGTGTCCGGCGCCTGCCGCTGGACCCACAGCCGAGGTCCCGAGGCTAGACACTCCAGGAAGCGCTCCACCACGATCATTTCCACCACCCTGGCTTTGGTGTTTAGGTCAGGATTCAACCAACCCAGGGCGTAATCCTTCAGCCGGTGGGCGATGGCTCGTGGGTGTTCCCCTGCCGCAAACTGCTCCTCCCGGAATTTCTTCCGGTAGCCCTCCGGTGTGGCCCCCACACGATTTAGGATGGCTGCCTTCAGCAGGGGGTAATCCAACATGTGCTCCGGGGACAGCGTCCTCGCAGCTGCTTGAGCCTCCCCGGTGAGTTGGGGCAACACATAGCTAGCCCACTGGGCTTGGGGCCATCCGGCCGAGATCGCCATAGCCTCGAACACCTCCAAGTAGGCGTCCGGTCGATCCTCGGCCGTCATTTTGGTGGGTCTCTGGATGGAGTGGTCTGGAGCTGCGGGTCTAGCCGCCCCCTGTACTGCCGCGGTGAGCGTCTGGCGCAGGAGGTCCATCATTGCGGCAAACTGAGTCGCATCCATCGCTAGTCTGCTCCTTCTATAGTTGCACTGCTTGGGGCAGTGCCAGTGAATCCCACTTCTAACACCACGTGTGGAAGGGGTGTGGGTAGTTCACTGACCAGGAGACAGACAGGTGTATTCTGGAAACACCACACAGGTGCCCAGTTTTATTTTAGACCGGTTCTTTTTTTTCTCTCCGGCAGAGGGCACTGTTGACCGTGGGCTGCCTATCAACGATGATAGACAGCACCACGGAAATACCACAGCTGGTACACGAACCGCAAATGCACTCGCAGGTGCTCAAAGAAATAATAATGAAAACAGAAGGCGAAAAGAACAAGGGAAAATAAAACAGTAATAAAACTACAAATAAAAGGTGCTGCACTCGGCAGCGTTATCCCGGTCGCCGTTACCCGCACGACCCGGATCACCGTCCTACTCTCTCGGCTATCTAGCCTGCTCTTTCACAATACGCCGGGGTCTGCCTAAGGGTTCCCCGCTCTCTCTCTCTCTGTCTCGCTGATTCCCGGTCCCGAATCAAAGCGTCCGCACCCTTAGCGCGTCTAAGTGGGCCGACCTGAGTTAACAACAGAGCGTTATTATATAGGACCAACAATCACCCAAGACCCGCCTCCCAGCCATTCAGAGAGGGGGAAAGTCCACACACACCCTTTCCCACCTCCCCGTGTCATTGCCATGACTCACAGGCGGCTGTTGGGCGACTGCCGCCCTCTTCCTGCAGCCCGTGAACACGCCAGCAGAGTCAGCACAGATCTCTCCCTGTTACAGTAATAAAAAAATAAACCCTATAAATAAGCCAATAAGTTCAAGTTTTAAGAACAGGGCTCAACATTTCAGTTTAGCAGTACTACAATCAACATAGTGCTCATAATGTGAAAAGGTAGCTGTCATCAGCCTTCATTAGACTTTTCTTTGTTTACTTTCTTTCACATAGTTATAACAAGCCTTTAGCGTGTAAACTAGAAATGCATCCCTTTTAAAACTTGTGCAAAGGTTCATTTAAGGACTCTGCACCTCACCTAAATTGTTTCATACTGGTTTTGCAACATCACTGGTCTATTTCCCAATCATACAAAAATCAATTTGGAATAAGCCGTTCTGATAGATATGGGAACTATTCCAAATGAGATCTTTCCATTAGACTGTTCTGGTTGTCTGGCTGGTAAGAGCAGGTGACTTCTTTGACCAAAGCAAATAAGCAGAAATGGGATTAACGCATTCCACTGCAGCATCACCACCAACAGTCAAATAAAAGGGTTAAATAAAGGATGTAGATAAATGGCTAAAATACATTTAAAATATAATTGCTTCTGAACAGAAACTGAACTAATATATTGAGCATAAACACATTATTAAACCAAGCCTTTTAAAATACAGAAGAAAATAAAAACTAACCAAAACAGCATCCCTTTTCGTTTCTTTGATGTTCAGTGGTACATTTCACGTGCTGAGCACCAAGGGGCTACTATTGCTGATCTAGTGCATGTTTTTTTTTTTTTTTTTTAAATAAATAGAATACACATAGCAGCCAGACAGGTGGCTTTCCAGCCCTCAGTGCTTATTTAACACATCAACAGTATACCTAGTGACCCATGGATAGGGATTGAACCCATTAACTATAAATCCAAAAGCACCTGTGGTGACTACTAAGCTTTGTGGTTAGTCAAATGCACAAGCTTATGCTTCACAGTTAGTTCATTAGTAATCAATTGAATTGCAGTAAAGTTGAAGCTATTGAGCCATTTTTGTATATTTTTGGCCTTAAAATACAAAACAGCATAACTAATATGTTTTTGTGTCCACTCAGGATAGCCCATCCTTCCAGAGTATCTGACTGAGTCAAGCATTTAATACTGGAATTTAAAGTAATGTCATGAGCTTAAATATTGTCGACAGTTTGTTATGTAAAACCCAGCCAGCGGGTTTTATAATTATCATCAACTTTCATTGAGATTCGTTTAGTGTCAGGGAGATGGTTTCAGTGTGGCTGTAAATGTAGAAATAGCTCCCAAATGACCAGGGCACCAGGCAAAACAATGGACCCATGAGACGGGGAGATCTATTTATTTACGTGGAAGCTGCTGTTCGATGCTTGGTCTCATTTCAAATGCAACACTTTCTACCTTGATGACAATCGTACATTCAGAAGTACCAATATATAACAAAAAGCTGGGGTTTTAAGAAGAACGCGGTTTTAATTGGTGGGAGCCCTTGTCAGGATACCCAATATAATTGAAAGTTTGGGAACCTCTGTCCTATGTCATTATGTACCCAACATGTAATGTGTTAACTTGCTATTTCAGGCTAATTGTACCTGACCAGATCAAATTGTAAGATGACCAAAAATATGCATAGAAACGCTTAATATCACCTTGGTAAATCAGACCCAATGTACAATTAGCACTTTAATCATTCTGCACACATTCAATAAAAAAATATGATTATGCAGTAGTATATTGCACACAACACACATTGCATGCAATTATCCCATGAAAAAGTTCAAATTAAATTGAATTAGTATGTTGCATAAAAATGGCATGAATAACTCATTTTCAGCAAGTGAGTCTCCTTTTGTACACAAATTAATCAGTACCATATAAAAACAAAAACAGATCCATTAATCTACATCATGAGTTTGCTTTTAAGTTCAAATTAATTCAAAATACCAGACCAATCAATGTTTCATAATAAACCACTCAATAATAGAATGTAAGTTCAGTCCCCAATAGTATCCACTTTAAAGTCCTCTGACCTGTTGAGATAGTCAGACTTCACTCAATGTAACATCTGCTACTTTACTATTTATAAACCTTAACTTAGTTACTTACAGTTTTGACCTAATTGATAACAGAACTGGACCTTTTCAAAGGAGATGGAACATTAGCTTAGAACAGTTTGAGTAAATTCATCATTTCTTGCTTTTATTTTTCTGCGGTTTCTGAGGTACAGAACAATTAAAATGTCTTAATTTTTTTCCCTGGTCCATTCAAAAAAAAATCAAAGAAATCTAAAAAAAATTGTAACCAACCAAACACCCACAAGATACGTTGTCCCCACGGTAGACATGTCGTCCTATAATTACATGTGCTTTTAACATTGTTTATTCATTAGTTAAATAAATAGCCATGTAACATTATATATATATATATATATATAATATATCTATATATATATATATATATATATGTTTACAATTATTTTCATGTCACAAATGTTTAATCATCTAGGAGGTGAACATTTTATTTAATGATTTCAGAACTTGTGTTCAAAACCAGAGAATACTGTCACAGTTACTGACAGAATTTAAATTATCAGTTTCTATCTTTTCGGTTTCAGAAAGAAGCACTTGGTTTTCTTACTGACGCAAGAAAGACATAAAGGAGGATATTTCTGCACCCGAGTGAAAAAGGTTTTTACAATCGCTATCCTATTTATCTCATATCAGAAGAATTGTGACAAAGCAAGGCGAAAATCATTTATTCTTCACACAGATGAAAGTGCCAAAGCTAATTAATTCCAGTTGTTTATTTTTAATTGCTTTCATTTAGTTTTGGTAAGAGGAACAAATTGTAATGAATCCTTTGAACTTTTTTCATGGATATAGTTTCCGCTAAGGAACACTCAAATAAAAGTGGATTTAAAAATAGTCTTATTAGCTTATTTTATTTATTTATACATTTATGCATGTTATTCTCTGAGCTTTCCAAAAAGAGATGGAAGGTTCCATAACTGTATATGGATTTGAAATGGCGCCTTATGGTCACGATTTTACAGATGTTATAACAAATGTAAATTAGACTTCAAAATGTCAATCAATATTGCTCTGCACTGTTTTTAGTCACTGTAGTCATTTCTTAGTTTCTGGCAATAAAGCAGTTTCTATATCAATAATGATGGGCTTAAATTACCCAGAATGAATGGTACCTGGCTACTGGGATATTTTTCAGAATAAGTACAGTCCACACCGCCTAATCGGGATAAATAGGGATTTCTGCTTAAATGGGATACAACTCTGGGAGAAGGTTCTTCACAATGCTACGTATGCCGTTTAATTGGGACGTCACTTTGTTTAACTGGGATAGTGTGTTTTTAAATGTTGCATGCAGCGAGTGCGTGATTATGCTGTGACTTGTGTAAATTGAAGGAGCAGAGTCTCCTGTGGTTTTTCAGACTGCTGTTGCATGTCAACATCGCAGGTGCCTCGCCTTGTGATACGATGTGATTTAATTATTTTTCATTTCATGTAGAAATAAAAATTGGTGATTCATTTGGTTTAGGAATAAAAAAAAATAAAAAATAAAAACTTGACTTTAAAATATGTATTAACACTTAATCACAATGTGATTTCATTCTTTTTTCTTTTCATTTAGAAACAAAAAAGTGTTACTCAGGTCATCTCATATGCTTCTTGTTTAATTGGGACAGCCGCTTGTTAAGGATATTTTTACTTGTCCTGCCGCGTCCCGATAAAGTGGCACCGACTGTACCTGGTTCTAGATCTTCTAACTCTGCTGACCTCTACTTTAAGTAAATGTGTATTGTCTAGGAAATCTAGTGGGTGCAAAAAACCTAAATCATAGAAAATGTCCAGAGGTGTAGGGTAGCAAAAGTATGAAGGCACCATTTGTAGCCTTATAAGTCAGCAGAAGAATCATTACATTTATTTTGTTATAAATGGGAAATTTACAATGCAGGACTTAGAAAGTATTTTTCTGCAAGTTTACTACAGCAAGAACCTCCAACATAAGTTCCATGTGCTTGGATATACATCTTAAGGAATAACTAATTACTACTCATTTTCTGTTTCTTTTTTAATTGTTTCCATGTTTAAATGCTTTCACCAACATACAATAACTGCTGGCTTCATTAAGAACTTGCTCCAGCTTACCATACTGAACCTCTTATTCAATGCAAGATAACTGATGTCAATTGTGGCACAGAATTTCAACAAAATGCAAACACCAGAACTCATGCATGTTCACTGAAGCACCTACAATACAATTAAGTGTATAAACTGGGGCACTAAAGGAAAAAGCCTGACAATGTGTAAGAAACAGCCCTCACCAGGATATTCCCCTTTGCTCTGAATCTTATTACTTACTACTAATAATAATAAACTACAAACAATAAGAAATAACACATTGCCAAGTGCAGTCACATTCATCGCATTACTAGCAGAAAAATCTGTTTTACTGTTTTTGTAAAAATGTAATACATGATTACATGTAAAACATGTATTACAATGTAATACATGTAATACAAAAATACATGATTTTAAATCCATCACTTGTTCACATTGAATAGAAAAGGCTATCTGTCTGATCAATACTAGGTTACAAATGATGGTTGTGTTTTGATTCTCTAGTTACAACTTGCCCTACTCTAACTAAACTAAACTAGACTAACTTCCAAGACTGTGGCTGGACTATATTCTATTAACCAAATGTATCTTTACAGCTTAGCAATTGTGAGATTTAACGTGGTCCCCTTATGATTTACAACAATGTGTTAACTGTCAGATAGAAGATCATTTTTACAATCCAAAAACAACCTTCATCCACACTTTATCTGAAACAATCAAACAGAGAATCTATTCAAGAGAAAATCAGCACAGAAGTCTCAAGAGATAATCAGGAAATTATTAAAACTATTATTTGTCCTTTACCACATTTGACTTGTCACTTTTCTTTGTCTTACTAATGACTTCCTGACAGAGAGAGAGAGAGTTTTTTTCCCAAAAAGTGTGTTTTTAAAAAAAATAAATAAAAAGGGATTATAAATTTGAAGAAGCGGTCGAAGAAAGCAGCAACAACAACGACAACAACAGCAGCAGCAGCAGGAAGAGGTGCACCAACAGCAGCGCATGACCAGTCACAGGTCCTGCCACATCTCTGCTATGCTGGACGTCTGCCTCACCTGTCTGGATAAAGAAGGGTGGTGCTTCCTGTGTGGTGAGGTCAGGCTCCTTCCCCTCAGCCAGAACAAATCATGGCAGGAGGAGCCTGAGCGTCCGGCGTCGGTGGGACAGAACTTGCTGGATCTGGGGCAGATGAGTCCACTCTCCTCCTAGGGAATCTGGGATTGGCTGGTGGAGCCTGAGAAGAATGTCCCTCCCCGATCTGATCAACCTCATGGGGAGCGATGTGCCGCCTAGTGTCCATCCGAGACATCGCAGTCATGGTGCTGGACTACCCGAGAGCGGACATGAGAGGGGCCTTGCCATCTCTAATCCCATCAGGAGGAGCCACATCTACTCCAGCTCCTCAGGATGTGAGCACGTCCACACCAAGGCCCAAGAGGAGCCATACCAGTCCCCTGTGACCGAAGGAGAGCCGCACCAGTTCCCTGTGACCGAGGGAGAGCCACATCACTCCCCAGTGACCTGCTGCTCTCATCCCCACCGCCAGAAGGAGACTACATGCTTCTCCCACCTTCACCGCCAGGAGACTACCAGTTGCTCCCGCCTTCGCCGCCTGGAGGAGATTATGCCCTACTCCCACCACCACTGCCTCAGGGAGACAACCCGCAGCTCCGTCCTCCACCTATAGAGGGAGACTACCCGCAGCTCCCGCCTCCACCACCACCTGCTGGTCCTCGCCTCGGGTTGCCAGCTCTGCCTTGCCTGGGGTTGCCAATGTGACAGGGTGCCCCATCCCCTTATAAATATTTGTGTGATTATTGTATATATTGTTGTGATTATTATGGTGATGGGTGTTATTATTGTAATCTGTGTTGTATAGTGTTTGTGTGTGTGTGCGTATTGCTAGCTGTTTGTGTTATAGTAAGTGTCTGTTTATTGTTTAATTGTTCAGGTGCGGTTGGGAT